>NC_091286.1:6175500-6413000 GCF_032444005.1 Ranitomeya imitator | reverse complement strand
ACCATTCCTCCTGTATATATACACTGCACAGTACCACTCCTCCTGTATATATACACTGCACAGTACCACTCCTCCTGTATATATACACTGCACAGTACCACTCCTCCTGTATATATACACTGCACAGTACCACTCCTCCTGTATATATACACTGCACAGTACCACTCCTCCTGTATATATACACTGCACAGTACCGCTCCTCCTGTATATATACACTGCACAGTACCGCTCCTCCTGTATATATACACTGCACAGTACCACTCCTCCTGTATATATACACTGCACAGTACCACTCCTCCTGTATATATACACTGCACAGTACCATTCCTCCTGTATATATACACTGCACAGTACCGCTCCTCCTGTATATATACACTGCACAGTACCGCTCCTCCTGTATATATACACTGCACAGTACCGCTCCTCCTGTATATATACACTGCACAGTACCACTCCTCCTGTATATATACACTGCACAGTACCACTCCTCCTGTATATATACACTGCACAGTACCACTCCTCCTGTATATATACACTGCACAGTACCATTCCTCCTGTATATATACACTGCACAGTACCGCTCCTCCTGTATATATACACTGCACAGTACCACTCCTCCTGTCCTGTATATATACACTGCACAGTACCACTCCTCCTGTCCTGTATATATACACTGCACAGTACCACTCCTCCTGTATATATACACTGCACAGTACCACTCCTCCTGTATATATACACTGCACAGTACCACTCCTCCTGTATATATACACTGCACAGTACCATTCCTCCTGTATATATACACTGCACAGTACCACTCCTCCTGTATATATACACTGCACAGTACCACTCCTCCTGTATATATACACTGCACAGTACCACTCCTCCTGTATATATACACTGCACAGTACCACTCCTCCTGTATATATACACTGCACAGTACCATTCCTCCTGTATATATACACTGCACAGTACCACTCCTCCTGTATATATACACTGCACAGTACCGCTCCTCCTGTATATATACACTGCACAGTGCAGTTTTCCATTCATCTCCCGAGTGGATTTGTATGAGATTATGAACCCCTCTTAGATCGAGTTTGGTAACAATTCAGGCACAATGCAGTCTCTCCAGCAGCTCCGGAATTAGGGGGAGAGGGTAGCGATTCTTAATGGTAATTTTATTGAATTCTCTATAATCTATACATGGCCGCAGGGTTGTGTCCTTTTCTACAAAAAACAAGGGTTCTCAAGCTCAAGCAGAAGACTGGATGAAGCCTTTAGTTTTTGTCTAGATATTCCTTTAGTACTTTCAATTCTGTCTCCGAAAGATAGTAAATTTGCCCAAACTAGACGCTCCAGGAAGCAATTCAATGGGACAGTCGTAAGGACGATGAGGAGGCAGTTGACCGACTTTCTTCTTACTGCAGACCTCACTGAACTGCTGGTGCTGAGGTGGTAGTTTATCATCACTGATGAGAAATCTTGTAAATTTGAATTTGTTTGGAAGCAGATACATTAGTATGTAACAGTACTCGGAGGAAAGGTAATGGTCATCGATGAAAAAACAAGTTGTTGTACCAGCGTCTGGTGAAATAGTTCTTTATTTTATGTCCATTAAAAATTACAAAGGTTGTATAGACAGGGCAAGGGAGCAATCCAGTACAAAAAAGCATCATGGCAGATTAAAGTCCTCTTTATTCTTTCATCACCTGGATGGAATGCTGTTCTTTTTTTTGTACTGAACTGTTAATTCTCCTATTGGGCCATTGGAATGGAACGTGCACCCCTACACTGAAGTGCTGTCGACTGTTATTTGTATAGGGCAAGGGAGCAAGACGCGTTTCGAGTGCTCACTTGCATTCTTTATCACAGCTCTTTACATGTGAATTGTCCTCGATGCCCAGTTGATATATGGGTCATGGTGATTGGGTTATAGTGGGTTGGGTGATCTCCGAGTATTTGTTATTGCTCGGAGATATAGTTTTCATGGCCTCAGTTGCATGATTTACGGCTGCCAGATACGCTGAATACATGTGAGGAATGCCTGTGTGTTAGGGAATTCCACATGTATTCAGCGTATCTGGCAGCCGTCAATCATGCAACTGAGGCAGCAAAAACTATATCTCTGAGCAATAACAAACACTCGGAGATCACCCAAGCAACGAGCATACTCGCTCATCACTAGTTATGGATTGAAAACTAGGGAATTCCTAGAATAACTGGAAATTTTGGAGATGAAATAAGATGAAAACTAACCGCTTCATGATCAGTTCAATACAGATTTCCAGTTTGATTGTCTCGTAGCAGGTCCAGACGATAAAGGTGATCCATCCAGTTTCAATATTGATTGGCATGGATTTAGTCCTACTTGCAATGTTATTATCAAGTGTCCATGAAATTCCCTCCTGCTCCAGAATCTAACATGGCAGAGCATTGTATTTTTTGGCTCCCAATTATGACTTGTATGGAAATAACAAAATGAGATGATGGCGATTGCTCTTCGCCTTTATCCTGCATTACTAACAAGATGGTCTGCAGAACTGGTACTCGCCATTCAAAGAGGTCTAAATCACGTTCAGTCCTGGCATTTGTGAAGGCTATGGTCCTTTTATTAGGACAGTTAATGGCAAAATGTCCAGAGCCCCCACAATAGTTACACAGATTCTCTGTACATCGCCTCTTCTTCTCTACTGCAGAGAGGTGTACGGATTACATCGATTTGTATAGGTTCAGGAACTCTTTCCATTTCTTGTTGGTGTTTTAATGCTGATTGAGTAAAGGAGTAGTTAGGGGTGTTTCCAAACACTCGCTGCCTTTCCTTCGTTCGATGAGTCTCTGATCAATTCGGATGCATAGCTGAATAAAGTCCTCCAAATTATCAGGAGTCTCGACCTTTGTAAGTTCATCTATTAGCTCGGATAATCCTCAGCCAAATTCCATGTAGTGTCTGCCACCCAGCGGCGGAATTCGGATATATTCGGTATATTCAGCTACAGAGCGCCGCCCTTGACGTAGGTTATGCAACTTGGTTGTAGCACAACAATTCGTGTCATCAAACACTTGGTCAATAGCTGCGATGAAGGAAAGCAAGTCATTTAGGAGATCAGAGTTCTTCTCCACATAAGGCGAGGCCCATGCAAGAGTCTAATCAGTCAGGAGATTAATGATAAACAACCTTTTTCCTGTCACTGGTAAATGGAGAAGGATGCATCTGGAAATAGATACGACATTAAGGAACCCACGGTAATGATAGCGATCCCCACTGAATTTCCGGGCAGCAGCATGCATGCGTTTGATTCCGAGCCGGAGTTGCGCAAATCCAGAAGTTGCCTCTGCAACTCAATTTCCTTTTGCTGACCCAGCACCTGTGTTTGCCACTTAGAAAATCTTTCTTGGTATGTGGCACCAAAATTCTAAAGTTCAGCAACTTGTTGCCTCAGTTGGGCTACAACAGACTCCATTTTGTGTGCGAGATTATTCTGTTATGGAGGTTTGGAGTAGTGATATTGTAACCACTAGGGGCAGCACCGGCAGGTAGCATAGTCAGGGATAGCCAGAAGTCGGTACACAGGAGCAGCAATGTAGTATCTTGAGGATAAGCAGCAGGTGAACGAAGCCTGACTAGAGGCTGGGAGCTCAATAATCTCACAAGGAGAGCAAGGCCAGGTTTACATAGGGCGTTCAATCAGGATGAGCCAATCAGAAACTCAGGGTGGAGACTGTTATGGACCTGGTGGTTAGGAGCACCCGGAACGACCTGATGGTTAAACTAACACAGGACAAGCTCTGGGAAGTGGGAGCTCTGCTGACCGCAACCCCTAATCCTATCACACACACTAGAAATAGCCGTGGAGCGTACCTAATGCTGCCTAGACGCCTCTTCACAGTCTAAGAGCTAACTAGCCCTAGAGAAAGAAAATAAAGCCTACCTAGCCTCAGAGAAATTCCCCAAAGGAAAAGGCAGCCCCCCACATATATTGACTGTGAGTTAAGATGAAAGTCACAAACACAGGAATGAAACAAGTTTCAGCAAAGGGAGGCCAGACTTACTAAACAGACTGAGGATAGAAAAGGTACCTTTGCAGTCAGCACAAAAAACTACAAAAAGACCACGCAGAGTGTGCAAAAAGACCTCCGCGCCGACTCACGGTGCGGAGGTGCCACTCTGCATCCCAGAGCTTCCAGCTAGCAAGGCAAAATCATGATAGCAAGCTAGACAAGAAAACAATGAACAAATAATAAACTAGCTGGGACTTAGCTTCTGCTGGAGTAGACAGGTCACCAGAAAGATCCAAGAGCGAACTGAACCAGTACAAGAACATTGACAGCTGGCATGGAGTAACGATCTGAGTGGAGTTAAATAGAGCAGCCAGCCAAAGAATAAACTAAGTCACCTGTGGAAGGAACCTCAGAAGCAGCAGCTCCACTCACAGCCACCAGAGGGAGTCCATGGACAGAACTCGCCGAAGTACCATTCATGACCACAGGAGGGAGTTCGATAATAGAATTCACAACAGGAGACATCGCAAACAACATAGGTACAAGTATTTGGGATAGCACAGACCTGTCCAGCGAGCTGAATAGCTCAGATGGAAGAGCTGCCGTCTGATGCACAGGAGCTGCTGGGTTCAAATCCAGACAATAGGAACGAACCCAGCATCCACCAAATCAACTCCTGCTCCTCTATCAATTAGGACAGTAGGAGCGAACTGAGCATCCACCGTATTCGCTCCTGCCCCACTCTCCAGTAGGAAAAGATAAGGAGATGCAGGCTGAGCTGAAAAACTCCAATGTATCAAGCAGAGAGAAACCAACCGCACTCACAATAGTATTTCTTTTACCAAAAAAGTGTCCGTGGGTAGCGACTAAGGCCGGGGAGAATCCTTTCTGTGCTAGGAGCAACCTCTCAAAATCCAGTCAAATGTAGACCTGACTTCTGAGGATGTAATACTGGGCCTTGCCTAAGGAGACCCGAAACGTCTGGGGGAATCCAAGGATCTGAAAAGGATATCCTCCTCACAGTCTCTTGGGCCAAAATGGAGCAATTATAATGACATCTGCTCCTTCCTCCTGAATCTTCCACAGAACTGCGGGAATCCACATTAACGGGGAAAATGCATAAGCCAGTTGGAAACCCCAAGGCATCTGTAGTGCGTCCACTGCGTATGGTTTTTCTCTTGCGTTTAGAGAGCAGAAGATTTTTGTCTGTTCTTTCTGTTGGCAAACAAGTCTATTTCCATCTGTCCCCAAAGATTCACGATCTGCTGGAAAATTGACGGATTCAGTTCCTATTCCCCGTTTTATGGTTGTCCGGCTGAGAAAATCTGCTTCCTCGTTTTCCATTCCCTTTATGTGTAGTGCCGATAGTTGCAGATGATGTTCCTCCATAACCTGGAAAATTTCTCGCACTAGCCGCATTAGGGGTCAGGATCTTTTGCCCCCCTGGTGATTGAAATAGGCAACTGAAATTCAGTTGTCTGACACTATTCGAACATGGTTTCCTTCCAAATGGGGAATGTGGTCCCCGAGATGCGCGCCCCATCCTTTTGCGCTTGCATCCGTCATGATCACGTCCGATATCTGGTAGGACCATGGAATTCCCCGAGAGAGATACCTTGGATCCCACCACCAGGTCATGGAGTCTACTGCTTCCTGGGAGAGCATAATCATCCCCTCTAGGCGTCCAGCAAGCTCCTTTCTCCCTCTAGGACATCCTGCTGCAAGGCCCTGGAATGACACTGGGCCCACCGTACTGCTGGAATGCATGATGTTAATGATCCTAATAGGGACATAGCTTTCCTCAGGGACATGATTGGATTGGTCAATACTGCTGACACTAGGACTATCATTCTGTCCTCTTCTGGCAGGACACAGACCGCCTCTGAGTCCAAAATAAGCCCTAAGAAGGATTGAACCTTCAGGGGCTGCAGCCTGGACTTCGCGATTTTATCATGCAACAGAGTCTTGACATTGTGGCCTGCATGTGCTTTAGTTGAGAACTGCAGTCGTGTTCTATCCTGCCGATCACTAAAAAATCATCCAGATATGGCACCCACAACATGATGCTGCCACCCGTGTTTCACAGTTGGGATGGTGATCTTAGGCTTCCAAGTTTTTCCCTTTTTCCTCCAAACGTAACAATGGTCATTATGCCCAAAAATTTCAATTTTAGCTTCATCAGACCACAGGATGTCTCCAGAAATTAAGCTCTTTGTTCCTGTGTGCATTTGCAAACATTAATCTGGCCTTCTATTTCTTTTGGAGTAATGGCTTCTTCCTGGCAGAGTGGCCTTTCAGCCCATGTTGATACAGTACTCGTTTCACTGTGGATATTGAGACAAGCTTACCAGCTTCTGCCATCATCTTAAAGTCTTTTCCTTTTGTCCTTGGGTTGATATACACATGCCGGACCAAAGCACGTTCATCTCTGGGACACAGAACCCGTCTCCTCCCTGAGCGGTATGATAGCTGGACATTCCCATCTTGTTTGTCCAGATGAACAAGGCACCTTTAGGTATCTTGAAATTGTACCCAAGGATGAGCCAGACTTGTGCAAGTCCACAATTATCTTCCTGATATCTTGGCTGATTTCTTGAGACTTTCCCATGATGCTGCACAAAGAAGGAGTATGTTTCAGGTGTGCATTAAAATAATCCACCGATATGTAATTAACTCAGATGTTGCAAAAAAAAAAAAACTATCAGAAGCTTCCAAAGCCATGACATTATCATATGTGCTGTCCAGAATTGTGTAAAGGCGTAGTAATCTTAGTGTATGGAAACGTTTGACTTTGCAGCAATAAAAACATCTTAAAACATACTGTTCTCCATATTAATGTCTATGGATGTAGAGGAGGCCAGAAAAGCCCCGGGAGGAGGATGTGGGGGGCACATACTTTCTCCATATTAATGTCTATGGATGTAGATGAGGACAGTGAAGCCCCCGGGAGGAGGATGTGGGGGCCACATACTGTCTCCATATTAATGTCTATGGATGTAGATGAGGACAGTGAAGCCCCCGGAGGAGGATGTGGGGGGCACATACTGTCTCCATATTAATGTCTATGGATGTAGATGAGGACAGTGAAGCCCCCGGAGGTGGATGTGGGGGGCACATACTTTCTCCATATTAATGTCTATGGATGTAGATGAAGACAGTGAAGCCCCCGGAGGAGGATGTGGGGGGCACATACTTTCTCCATATTAATGTCTATGGATGTAGATGAGGACAGAGAAGCCCCCGGAGGAGGATGTGGGGGGCACATACTTTCTCCATATTAATGTCTATGGATGTAGATGAGGACAGTGAAGCCCCCGGAGGAGGATGTGGGGGGCACATACTGTCTCCATATTAATGTCTATGGATGTAGATGAGGACAGTGAAGCCCCCGGAGGAGGATGTGGGGGGCACATACTTTCTCCATATTAATGTCTATGGATGTAGATGAGGACAGTGAAGCCCCCGGAGGAGGATGTGGGGGCACATACTGTCTCCATATTAATGTCTATGGATGTAGATGAGGACAGTGAAGCCCCCGGAGGAGGATGTGGGGGGCACATACTTTCTCCATATTAATGTCTATGGATGTAGATGAGGACAGAGAAGCCCCCGGAGGAGGATGTGGGGGGCACATACTTTCTCCATATTAATGTCTATGGATGTAGATGAGGACAGTGAAGCCCCCGGAGGAGGATGTGGGGGGCACATACTTTCTCCATATTAATGTCTATGGATGTAGATGAGGACAGTGAAGCCCCCGGAGGAGGATGTGGGGGCACATACTGTCTCCATATTAATGTCTATGGATGTAGATGAGGACAGTGAAGCCCCCGGAGGAGGATGTGGGGGGCACATACTGTCTCCATATTAATGTCTATGGATGTAGATGAGGACAGTGAAGCCCCCGGAGGAGGATGTGGGGGGCACATACTGTCTCCATATTAATGTCTATGGATGTAGATGAGGACAGTGAAGCCCCCGGAGGAGGATGTGGGGGGCACATACTTTCTCCATATTAATGTCTATGGATGTAGATGAGGACAGTGAAGCCCCCGGAGGAGGATGTGGGGGCACATACTGTCTCCATATTAATGTCTATGGATGTAGATGAGGACAGTGAAGCCCCCGGAGGAGGATGTGGGGGGCACATACTGTCTCCATCTTAATGTCTATGGATGTAGATGAGGACAGTGAAGCCCCCGGAGGTGGATGTGGGGGGCACATACTTTCTCCATATTAATGTCTATGGATGTAGATGAGGACAGAGAAGCCCCCGGAGGAGGATGTGGGGGGCACATACTTTCTCCATATTAATGTCTATGGATGTAGATGAGGACAGTGAAGCCCCCGGAGGAGGATGTGGGGGGCACATACTGTCTCCATCTTAATGTCTATGGATGTAGATGAGGACAGTGAAGCCCCCGGAGGAGGATGTGGGGGGCACATACTTTCTCCATATTAATGTCTATGGATGTAGATGAGGACAGTGAAGCCCCCGGAGGAGGATGTGGGGGGCACATACTTTCTCCATATTAATGTCTATGGATGTAGATGAGGACAGTGAAGCCCCCGGAGGAGGATGTGAGGGGCACATACTGTCTCCATATTAATGTCTATGGATGTAGATGAGGACAGTGAAGCCCCCGGAGGAGGATGTGGGGGGCACATACTGTCTCCATATTAATGTCTATGGATGTAGATGAGGACAGAGAAGCCCCCGGAGGAGGATGTGGGGGGCACATACTGTCTCCATATTAATGTCTATGGATGTAGATGAGGACAGAAGCCCCCGGAGGTGGATGTGGGGGGCACATACTTTCTCCATATTAATGTCTATAGATGTAGATGAGGACAGTGAAGCCCCCGGAGGAGGATGTGGGGGGCACATACTGTCTCCATATTAATGTCTATGGATGTAGATGAGGACAGTGAAGCCCCCGGAGGAGGATGTGGGGGGCACATACTATTTCCATATTAATGTCTATAGATGTAGATGAGGACAGTGAAGCCCCCGGAGGAGGATGTGGGGGGCACATACTTTCTCCATAATAATGTCTATGGATGTAGAGGACAGTGAAGCCCCCGGAGGAGGATGTGGGGGGCACATACTTTCTCCATATTAATGTCTATGGATGTAGATGAGGACAGTGAAGCCCCCGGAGGTGGATGTGGGGGTCACATACTTTCTCCATATTAATGTCTATGGATGTAGATGAGGACAGGGAAGCCCCCGGAGGAGGATGTGGGGGGCACATACTTTCTCCATATTAATGTCTATAGATATAGATGAGGACAGAGAAGCCCCCGGAGGAGGATGTGGGGGGCACATACTGTCTCCATATTAATATCTATGGATGTAGATGAGGACAGTGAAGCCCCCGGAGGAGGATGTGGGGGGCACATACTTTCTCCATATTAATGTCTATGGATGTAGATGAGGACAGTGAAGCCCCCGGAGGAGGATGTGGGGGGCACATACTGTCTCCATATTAATGTCTATGGATGTAGATGAGGACAGAGAAGCCCCCGGAGGTGGATGTGGGGGGCACATACTGTCTCCATATTAATGTCTATGGATGTAGATGAGGACAGAGAAGCCCCCGGAGATGGATGTGGGGGGCACATACTGTCTCCATATTAATGTCTATGGATGTAGATGAGGACAGTGAAGCCCCCGGAGGAGGATGTGGGGGGCACATACTTTCTCCATATTAATGTCTATGGATGTAGATGAGGACAGAGAAGCCCCCGGAGGAGGATGTGGGGGGCACATACTTTCTCCATATTAATGTCTATGGATGTAGATGAGGACAGAGAAGCCCCCGGAGGAGGATGTGGGGGGCACATACTTTCTCCATATTAATGTCTATGGATGTAGATGAGGACAGTGAAGCCCCCGGAGGAGGATGTGAGGGGCACATACTGTCTCCATATTAATGTCTATGGATGTAGATGAGGACAGTGAAGCCCCCGGAGGAGGATGTGAGGGGCACATACTGTCTCCATATTAATGTCTATGGAGGTAGATGAGGACAGTGAAGCCCCCGGAGGAGGATGTGGGGGGCACATACTTTCTCCATATTAATGTCTATGGATGTAGATGAGGACAGTGAAGCCCCCGGAGGAGGATGTGGGGGGCACATACTTTCTCCATATTAATGTCTATGGATGTAGATGAGGACAGTGAAGCCCCCGGAGGAGGATGTGGGGGGCACATACTGTCTCCATATTAATGTCTATGGATGTAGATGAGGACAGAGAAGCCCCCGGAGGTGGATGTGGGGGGCACATACTGTCTCCATATTAATGTCTATGGATGTAGATGAGGACAGTGAAGCCCCCGGAGGAGGATGTGAGGGGCACATACTGTCTCCATATTAATGTCTATGGATGTAGATGAGGACAGAGAAGCCCCCGGAGGAGGATGTGGGGGGCACATACTTTCTCCATATTAATGTCTATGGATGTAGATGAGGACAGTGAAGCCCCCGGAGGAGGATGTGGGGGGCACATACTTTCTCCATATTAATGTCTATGGATGTAGATGAGGACAGTGAAGCCCCCGGAGGAGGATGTGGGGGGCACATACTTTCTCCATATTAATGTCTATGGATGTAGATGAGGACAGTGAAGCCCCCGGAGGAGGATGTGGGGGGCACATACTTTCTCCATATTAATGTCTATGGATGTAGATGAGGACAGTGAAGCCCCCGGAGGAGGATGTGGGGGGCACATACTTTCTCCATATTAATGTCTATGGATGTAGATGAGGACAGTGAAGCCCCCGGAGGAGGATGTGGGGGGCACATACTGTCTCCATATTAATGTCTATGGATGTAGATGAGGACAGTGAAGCCCCCGGAGGAGGATGTGGGGGGCACATACTGTCTCCATATTAATGTCTATGGATGTAGATGAGGACAGTGAAGCCCCCGGAGGAGGATGTGGGGGGCACATACTTTCTCCATATTAATGTCTATGGATGTAGATGAGGACAGTGAAGCCCCCGGAGGAGGATGTGGGGGGCACATACTGTCTCCATATTAATGTCTATGGATGTAGATGAGGACAGAGAAGCCCCCGGAGGAGGATGTGGGGGGCACATACTTTCTCCATATTAATGTCTATGGATGTAGATGAGGACAGTGAAGCCCCCGGAGGTGGATGTGGGGGGCACATACTTTCTCCATATTAATGTCTATGGATGTAGATGAGGACAGTGAAGCCCCCGGAGGAGGATGTGGGGGGCACATACTTTCTCCATATTAATGTCTATGGAGGTAGATGAGGACAGTGAAGCCCCCGGAGGAGGATGTGGGGGGCACATACTTTCTCCATATTAATGTCTATGGATGTAGATGAGGACAGTGAAGCCCCCGGAGGAGGATGTGGGGGGCACATACTTTCTCCATATTAATGTCTATGGATGTAGATAAGGACAGAGAAGCCCCCGGAGGTGGATGTGGGGGGCACATACTTTCTCCATATTAATGTCTATGGATGTAGATAAGGACAGAGAAGCCCCCGGAGGTGGATGTGGGGGGCACATACTTTCTCCATATTAATGTCTATGGATGTAGATGAGGACAGTGAAGCCCCCGGAGGAGGATGTGGGGGGCACATACTTTCTCCATATTAATGTCTATGGATGTAGATGAGGACAGTGAAGCCCCCGGAGGAGGATGTGGGGGGCACATACTTTCTCCATATTAATGTCTATGGATGTAGATAAGGACAGAGAAGCCCCCGGAGGAGGATGTGGGGGGCACATACTTTCTCCATATTAATGTCTATGGATGTAGATGAGGACAGTGAAGCCCCCGGAGGTGGATGTGGGGGGCACATACTGTCTCCATATTAATGTCTATGGATGTAGATGAGGACAGAGAAGCCCCCGGAGGAGGATGTGGGGGGCACATACTGTCTCCATATTAATGTCTATGGATGTAGATGAGGACAGAGAAGCCCCCGGAGGAGGATGTGGGGGGCACATACTTTCTCCATATTAATGTCTATGGATGTAGATGAGGACAGAGAAGCCCCCGGAGGAGGATGTGGGGGGCACATACTGTCTCCATATTAATGTCTATGGATGTAGATGAGGACAGAGAAGCCCCCGGAGGAGGATGTGGGGGGCACATACTGTCTCCATATTAATGTCTATGGATGTAGATGAGGACAGAGAAGCCCCCGGAGGAGGATGTGGGGGGCACATACTGTCTCCATATTAATGTCTATGGATGTAGATGAGGACAGTGAAGCCCCCGGAGGAGGATGTGGGGGGCACATACTTTCTCCATATTAATGTCTATGGATGTAGATAAGGACAGAGAAGCCCCCGGAGGAGGATGTGGGGGGCACATACTGTCTCCATATTAATGTCTATGGATGTAGATGAGGACAGAGAAGCCCCCGGAGGAGGATGTGGGGGGCACATACTGTCTCCATATTAATGTCTATGGATGTAGATGAGGACAGTGAAGCCCCCGGAGGAGGATGTGGGGGGCACATACTTTCTCCATATTAATGTCTATGGATGTAGATGAGGACAGTGAAGCCCCCGGAGGAGGATGTGGGGGGCACATACTTTCTCCATATTAATGTCTATGGATGTAGATGAGGACAGTGAAGCCCCCGGAGGAGGATGTGGGGGGCACATACTTTCTCCATATTAATGTCTATAGATGTAGATGAGGACAGAGAAGCCCCCGGAGGAGGATGTGGGGGGCACATACTTTCTCCATATTAATGTCTATGGATGTAGATGAGGACAGTGAAGCCCCCGGAGGTGGATGTGGGGGGCACATACTTTCTCCATATTAATATCTATGGATGTAGATGAGGACAGTGAAGCCCCCGGAGGTGGATGTGGGGGGCACATACTTTCTCCATATTAATGTCTATGGATGTAGATGAGGACAGTGAAGCCCCCGGAGGAGGATGTGGGGGGCACATACTGTCTCCATATTAATGTCTATGGATGTAGATGAGGACAGTGAAGCCCCCGGAGGAGGATGTGGGGGGCACATACTTTCTCCATATTAATGTCTATGGATGTAGATGAGGACAGTAAAGCCCCCGGAGGAGGATGTGGGGGGCACATACTTTCTCCATATTAATGTCTATGGATGTAGATGAGTACAGTGAAGCCCCCGGAGGAGGATGTGGGGGGCACATACTGTCTCCATATTAATGTCTATGGATGTAGATGAGGACAGTGAAGCCCCCGGAGGAGGATGTGGGGGGCACATACTGTCTCCATATTAATGTCTATGGATGTAGATGAGGACAGTGAAGCCCCCGGAGGTGGATGTGGGGGGCACATACTTTCTCCATATTAATGTCTATGGATGTAGATGAGGACAGTGAAGCCCCCGGAGGTGGATGTGGGGGGCACATACTTTCTCCATATTAATGTCTATGGATGTAGATGGGGACAGAGAAGCCCCCGGAGGAGGATGTGGGGGGCACATACTTTCTCCATATTAATGTCTATAGATGTAGATGAGGACAGTGAAGCCCCCGGAGGAGGATGTGGGGGGCACATACTTTCTCCATATTAATGTCTATGGATGTAGATGAGGACAGTGAAGCCCCCGGAGGTGGATGTGGGGGGCACATACTTTCTCCATATTAATGTCTATGGATGTAGATGAGGACAGTGAAGCCCCCGGAGGAGGATGTGGGGGGCACATACTTTCTCCATATTAATGTCTATGGATGTAGAGGACAGAGAAGCCCCCGGAGGAGGATGTGGGGGGCACATACTTTCTCCATATTAATGTCTATGGATGTAGATGAGGACAGAGAAGCCCCCGGAGGAGGATGTGGGGGTCACATACTTTCTCCATATTAATGTCTATGGATGTAGATGACGACAGAGAAGCCCCCGGAGGAGGATGTGGGGGGCACATACTTTCTCCATATTAATGTCTATGGATGTAGATGAGGACAGAGAAGCCCCCGGAGGAGGATGTGGGGGGCACATACTTTCTCCATATTAATGTCTATGGATGTAGATGAGGACAGAGAAGCCCCCGGAGGAGGATGTGGGGGTCACATACTTTCTCCATATTAATGTCTATGGATGTAGATGACGACAGAGAAGCCCCCGGAGGAGGATGTGGGGGGCACATACTTTCTCCATATTAATGTCTATGGATGTAGATGAGGACAGAGAAGCCCCCGGAGGAGGATGTGGGGGGCACATACTTTCTCCATATTAATGTCTATGGATGTAGATGAGGACAGAGAAGCCCCCGGAGGAGGATGTGGGGGGCACATACTGTCTCCATATTAATGTCTATGGATGTAGATGAGGACAGTGAAGCCCCCGGAGGAGGATGTGGGGGGCACATACTTTCTCCATATTAATGTCTATGGATGTAGATGAGGACAGTGAAGCCCCCGGAGGAGGATGTGGGGGGCACATACTTTATCCATATTAATGTCTATGGATGTAGATGAGGACAGTGAAGCCCCCGGAGGTGGATGTGGGGGGCACATACTGTCTCCATATTAATGTCTATGGATGTAGATGAGGACAGTGAAGCCCCCGGAGGTGGATGTGGGGGGCACATACTTTCTCCATATTAATGTCTATAGATGTAGATGAGGACAGAGAAGCCCCCGGAGGTAGATGTGGGGGGCACATACTTTCTCCATATTAATGTCTATAGATGTAGATGAGGACAGAGAAGCCCCCGGAGGTAGATGTGGGGGGCACATACTTTCTCCATATTAATGTCTATGGATGTAGATGAGGACAGTGAAGCCCCCGGAGAAGGATGTGGGGGGCACATACTTTCTCCATATTAATGTCTATGGATGTAGATGAGGACAGTGAAGCCCCCGGAGAAGGATGTGGGGGGCACATACTTTCTCCATATTAATGTCTATGGATGTAGATGAGGACAGTGAAGCCCCCGGAGAAGGATGTGGGGGGCACATACTTTCTCCATATTAATGTCTATGGATGTAGATGAGGACAGTGAAGCCCCCGGAGGTGGATGTGGGGGGCACATACTTTCTCCATATTAATGTCTATAGATGTAGATGAGGACAGAGAAGCCCCCGGAGGTAGATGTGGGGGGCACATACTTTCTCCATATTAATGTCTATAGATGTAGATGAGGACAGAGAAGCCCCCGGAGGTAGATGTGGGGGTCACATACTTTCTCCATATTAATGTCTATAGATGTAGATGAGGACAGAGAAGCCCCCGGAGGTAGATGTGGGGGGCACATACTTTCTCCATATTAATGTCTATGGATGTAGATGAGGACAGTGAAGCCCCCGGAGAAGGATGTGGGGGGCACATACTTTCTCCATATTAATGTCTATGGATGTAGATGAGGACAGTGAAGCCCCCGGAGAAGGATGTGGGGGGCACATACTTTCTCCATATTAATGTCTATGGATGTAGATGAGGACAGAGAAGCCCCCGGAGGAGGATGTGGGGGTCACATACTTTCTCCATATTAATGTCTATAGATGTAGATGAGGACAGAGAAGCCCCCGGAGGTAGATGTGGGGTGCACATACTTTCTCCATATTAATGTCTATGGATGTAGATGAGGACAGTGAAGCCCCCGGAGGAGGATGTGGGGGGCACATACTGTCTCCATATTAATGTCTATGGATGTAGATGAGGACAGTGAAGCCCCCGGAGGTGGATGTGGGGGGCACATACTTTCTCCATATTAATGTCTATGGATGTAGATGAGGACAGTGAAGCCCCCGGAGGAGGATGTGGGGGGCACATACTTTCTCCATGTTAATGTCTATGGATGTAGATGAGGACAGAGAAGCCCCCGGAGGAGGATGTGGGGGGCACATACTGTCTCCATATTAATGTCTATGAATGTAGATGAGGACAGGGAAGCCCCCGGAGGAGGATGTGGGGGGCACATACTTTCTCCATATTAATGTCTATGGATGTAGATGAGGACAGTGAAGCCCCCGGAGGAGGATGTGGGGGGCACATACTTTCTCCATATTAATGTCTATGGATGTAGATGAGGACAGTGAAGCCCCCGGAGGAGGATGTGGGGGGCACATACTTTCTCCATATTAATGTCTATGGATGTAGATGAGGACAGTGAAGCCCCCGGAGGAGGATGTGGGGGGCACATACTTTCTCCATATTAATGTCTATGGATGTAGATGAGGACAGTGAAGCCCCCGGAGGAGGATGTGGGGGGCACATACTTTCTCCATATTAATGTCTATGGATGTAGATGAGGACAGAGAAGCCCCCGGAGGTGGATGTGGGGGGCACATACTGTCTCCATATTAATGTCTATGGATGTAGATGAGGACAGAGAAGCCCCCGGAGGAGGATGTGGGGGGCACATACTGTCTCCATATTAATGTCTATGGATATAGGTGAGGACAGAGAAGCCCCCGGAGGAGGATGTGGGGGGCACATACTTTCTCAATATTAATGTCTATGGATGTAGATGAGGACAGAGAAGCCCCCGGAGGAGGATGTGGGGGGCACATACTTTCTCCATATTAATGTCTATGGATGTAGATGAGGACAGAGAAGCCCCCGGAGGAGGATGTGGGGGGCACATACTTTCTCCATATTAATGTCTATGGATGTAGATGAGGACAGTGAAGCCCCCGGAGGAGGATGTGGGGGGCACATACTTTCTCCATATTAATGTCTATGGATGTAGATAAGGACAGAGAAGCCCCCGGAGGTGGATGTGGGGGGCACATACTTTCTCCATATTAATGTCTATGGATGTAGATGAGGACAGTGAAGCCCCCGGAGGAGGATGTGGGGGGCACATACTGTCTCCATATTAATGTCTATGGATGTAGATGAGGACAGAGAAGCCCCCGGAGGAGGATGTGGGGGGCACATACTTTCTCCATATTAATGTCTATGGATGTAGATAAGGACAGAGAAGCCCCCGGAGGTGGATGTGGGGGGCACATACTATCTCCATATTAATGTCTATGGATGTAGATGAGGACAGTGAAGCCCCCGGAGGTGGATGTGGGGGGCACATACTGTCTCCATATTAATGTCTATGGATGTAGATGAGGACAGAGAAGCCCCCGGAGGAGGATGTGGGGGGCACATACTTTCTCCATATTAATGTCTATGGATGTAGATGAGGACAGAGAAGCCCCCGGAGGAGGATGTGGGGGGCACATACTGTCTCCATATTAATGTCTATGGATGTAGATGAGGACAGTGAAGCCCCCGGAGGAGGATGTGGGGGCACATACTTTCTCCATATTAATGTCTATGGATGTAGATGAGGACAGTGAAGCCCCCGGAGGAGGATGTGGGGGGCACATACTGTCTCCATATTAATGTCTATGGATGTAGGTGAGGACAGTGAAGCCCCCGGAGGAGGATGTGGGGGGCACATACTTTCTCCATATTAATGTCTATGGATGTAGATGAGGACAGTAAAGCCCCCGGAGGAGGATGTGGGGGGCACATACTTTCTCCATATTAATGTCTATGGATGTAGATGAGGATAGAGAAGCCCCCGGAGGAGGATGTGGGGGGCACATACTTTCTCCATATTAATGTCTATGGATGTAGATGAGGACAGAGAAGCCCCCGGAGATGGATGTGGGGGGCACATACTTTCTCCATATTAATGTCTATGGATGTAGATGAGGATAGAGAAGCCCCCGGAGGAGGATGTGGGGGGCACATACTTTCTCCATATTAATGTCTATGGATGTAGATGAGGACAGTGAAGCCCCCGGAGGTGGATGTGGGGGGCACATACTTTCTCCATATTAATGTCTATGGATGTAGATGAGGACAGTGAAGCCCCCGGAGGAGGATGTGGGGGGCACATACTGTCTCCATATTAATGTCTATGGATGTAGATGAGGACAGTGAAGCCCCCGGAGGAGGATGTGGGGGGCACATACTTTCTCCATATTAATGTCTATGGATGTAGAGGACAGAGAAGCCCCCGGAGGAGGATGTGGGGGGCACATACTTTCTCCATATTAATGTCTATGGATGTAGATGAGGTCAGTGAAGCCCCCGGAGGAGGATGTGGGGGGCACATACTTTATCCATATTAATGTCTATGGATGTAGATGAGGACAGAGAAGCCCCCGGAGGAGGATGTGGGGGTCACATACTTTCTCCATATTAATGTCTATGGATGTAGATGAGGTCAGAGAAGCCCCCGGAGGAGGATGTGGGGGGCACATACTTTATCCATATTAATGTCTATGGATGTAGATGAGGACAGAGAAGCCCCCGGAGGAGGATGTGGGGGGCACATACTTTCTCCATATTAATGTCTATGGATGTAGATGAGGACAGTGAAGCCCCCGGAGGAGGATGTGGGGGGCACATACTTTATCCATATTAATGTCTATGGATGTAGATGAGGACAGAGAAGCCCCCGGAGGTGGATGTGGGGGGCACATACTTTCTCCATATTAATGTCTATGGATGTAGATGAGGACAGAGAAGCCCCCGGAGGAGGATGTGGGGGGCACATACTTTCTCCATATTAATGTCTATGGATGTAGATGAGGACAGTGAAGCCCCCGGAGGAGGATGTGGGGGGCACATACTTTCTCCATATTAATGTCTATGGATGTAGATGAGGACAGAGAAGCCCCCGGAGGAGGATGTGGGGGGCACATACTGTCTCCATATTAATGTCTATGGATGTAGATGAGGACAGTGAAGCCCCCGGAGGAGGATGTGGGGGGCACATACTGTCTCCATATTAATGTCTATGGATGTAGATGAGGACAGTGAAGCCCCCGGAGGAGGATGTGGGGGGCACATACTGTCTCCATATTTATGTCTATGGATGTAGATGAGGACAGAGAAGCCCCCGGAGGAGGATGTGGGGGGCACATACTTTCTCCATATTAATGTCTATGGATGTAGATGAGGACAGAGAAGCCCCCGGAGGAGGATGTGGGGGGCACATACTTTCTCCATATTAATGTCTATGGATGTAGATGAGGACAGAGAAGCCCCCGGAGGAGGATGTGGGGGGCACATACTTTCTCCATATTAATGTCTATGGATGTAGATGAGGACAGTGAAGCCCCCGGAGGTGGATGTGGGGGGCACATACTTTCTCCATATTAATGTCTATGGATGTAGATGAGGACAGTGAAGCCCCCGGAGGAGGATGTGGGGGGCACATACTTTCTCCATATTAATGTCTATGGATGTAGATGAGGACAGAGAAGCCCCCGGAGGAGGATGTGGGGGGCACATACTGTCTCCATATTAATGTCTATGGATGTAGATGAGGACAGTGAAGCCCCCGGAGGAGGATGTGGGGGGCACATACTGTCTCCATATTTATGTCTATGGATGTAGATGAGGACAGAGAAGCCCCCGGAGGAGGATGTGGGGGGCACATACTTTCTCCATATTAATGTCTATGGATGTAGATGAGGACAGAGAAGCCCCCGGAGGTGGATGTGGGGGGCACATACTTTCTCCATATTAATGTCTATGGATGTAGATGAGGACAGTGAAGCCCCCGGAGGAGGATGTGGGGGCACATACTGTCTCCATATTAATGTCTATGGATGTAGATGAGGACAGTGAAGCCCCCGGAGGAGGATGTGGGGGGCACATACTTTCTCCATATTAATGTCTATGGATGTAGATGAGGACAGTGAAGCCCCCGGAGGAGGATGTGGGGGGCACATACTGTCTCCATATTAATGTCTATGGATGTAGATGAGGACAGTGAAGCCCCCGGAGGTGGATGTGGGGGGCACATACTGTCTCCATATTAATGTCTATGGATGTAGATGAGGACAGTGAAGCCCCCGGAGGAGGATGTGGGGGGCACATACTTTATCCATATTAATGTCTATGGATGTAGATGAGGACAGAGAAGCCCCCGGAGGTGGATGTGGGGGGCACATACTGTCTCCATATTAATGTCTATGGATGTAGATGAGGACAGAGAAGCCCCCGGAGGAGGATGTGGGGGGCACATACTTTCTCCATATTAATGTCTATGGATGTAGATGAGGACAGTGAAGCCCCCGGAGGTGGATGTGGGGGGCACATACTGTCTCCATATTAATGTCTATGGATGTAGATGAGGACAGAGAAGCCCCCGGAGGAGGATGTGGGGGGCACATACTTTCTCCATATTAATGTCTATGGATGTAGATGAGGACAGTGAAGCCCCCGGAGGAGGATGTGGGGGGCACATACTTTCTCCATATTAATGTCTATGGATGTAGATGAGGACAGTGAAGCCCCCGGAGGTGGATGTGGGGGGCACATACTGTCTCCATATTAATGTCTATGGATGTAGATGAGGACAGAGAAGCCCCCGGAGGAGGATGTGGGGGGCACATACTTTCTCCATATTAATGTCTATGGATGTAGATGAGGACAGTGAAGCCCCCGGAGGAGGATGTGGGGGGCACATACTTTCTCCATATTAATGTCTATGGATGTAGATGAGGACAGTGAAGCCCCCGGAGGAGGATGTGGGGGGCACATACTTTCTCCATATTAATGTCTATGGATGTAGATGAGGACAGAGAAGCCCCCGGAGGTGGATGTGGGGGCACATACTGTCTCCATATTAATGTCTATGGATGTAGATGAGGACAGTGAAGCCCCCGGAGGTGGATGTGGGGGGCACATACTGTCTCCATATTAATGTCTATGGATGTAGATGAGGATAGAGAAGCCCCCGGAGGTGGATGTGGGGGGCACATACTGTCTCCATATTAATGTCTATGGATGTAGATGAGGATAGAGAAGCCCCCGGAGGAGGATGTGGGGGGCACATACTTTCTCCATATTAATGTCTATGGATGTAGATGAGGACAGTGAAGCCCCCGGAGGTGGATGTGGGGGGCACATACTGTCTCCATATTAATGTCTATGGATGTAGATGAGGATAGAGAAGCCCCCGGAGGAGGATGTGGGGGGCACATACTTTCTCCATATTAATGTCTATGGATGTAGATGAGGACAGTGAAGCCCCCGGAGGAGGATGTGGGGGGCACATACTTTCTCCATATTAATGTCTATGGATGTAGATGAGGACAGTGAAGCCCCCGGAGGAGGATGTGGGGGGCACATACTTTCTCCATATTAATGTCTATGGATGTAGATGAGGACAGAGAAGCCCCCGGAGGTGGATGTGGGGGCACATACTGTCTCCATATTAATGTCTATGGATGTAGATGAGGACAGTGAAGCCCCCGGAGGTGGATGTGGGGGGCACATACTGTCTCCATATTAATGTCTATGGATGTAGATGAGGATAGAGAAGCCCCCGGAGGTGGATGTGGGGGGCACATACTGTCTCCATATTAATGTCTATGGATGTAGATGAGGATAGAGAAGCCCCCGGAGGAGGATGTGGGGGGCACATACTTTCTCCATATTAATGTCTATGGATGTAGATGAGGACAGTGAAGCCCCCGGAGGTGGATGTGGGGGGCACATACTGTCTCCATATTAATGTCTATGGATGTAGATGAGGATAGAGAAGCCCCCGGAGGAGGATGTGGGGGGCACATACTTTCTCCATATTAATGTCTATGGATGTAGATGAGGACAGTGAAGCCCCCGGAGGAGGATGTGGGGGGCACATACTTTCTCCATATTAATGTCTATGGATGTAGATGAGGACAGTGAAGCCCCCGGAGGAGGATGTGGGGGGCACATACTTTCTCCATATTAATGTCTATGGATGTAGATGAGGACAGAGAAGCCCCCGGAGGAGGATGTGGGGGGCACATACTTTCTCCATATTAATGTCTATGGATGTAGATGAGGTCAGAAAAGCCCCCGGAGGAGGATGTGGGGGGCACATACTGTCTCCATATTAATGTCTATGGATGTAGATGAGGACAGTGAAGCCCCCGGAGGAGGATGTGGGGGGCTCATACTTTCTCCATATTAATGTCTATGGATGTAGATGAGGACAGTGAAGCCCCCGGAGGAGGATGTGGGGGGCACATACTTTCTCCATATTAATATCTATGGATGTAGATGAGGACAGAGAAGCCCCCGGAGGAGGATGTGGGGGGCACATACTTTCTCCATATTAATGTCTATGGATGTAGATGAGGACAGTGAAGCCCCCGGAGGAGGATGTGGGGGGCTCATACTGTCTCCATATTAATGTCTATGGATGTAGATGAGGACAGTGAAGCCCCCGGAGGAGGATGTGGGGGGCTCATACTTTCTCCATATTAATGTCTATGGATGTAGATGAGGACAGTGAAGCCCCCGGAGGAGGATGTGGGGGGCACATACTGTCTCCATATTAATGTCTATGGATGTAGATGAGGACAGTGAAGCCCCCGGAGGAGGATGTGGGGGGCACATACTTTCTCCATATTAATGTCTATGGATGTAGATGAGGACAGTGAAGCCCCCGGAGGAGGATGTGGGGGGCACATACTGTCTCCATATTAATGTCTATGGATGTAGATGAGGACAGTGAAGCCCCCGGAGGAGGATGTGGGGGGCTCATACTGTCTCCATATTAATGTCTATGGATGTAGATGAGGACAGTGAAGCCCCCGGAGGAGGATGTGGGGGGCTCATACTTTCTCCATATTAATGTCTATGGATGTAGATGAGGACAGTGAAGCCCCCGGAGGAGGATGTGGGGGGCTCATACTTTCTCCATATTAATGTGTATGGATGTAGATGAGGACAGTGAAGCCCCCGGAGGAGGATGTGGGGGGCACATACTGTCTCCATATTAATGTCTATGGATGTAGATGAGGACAGTGAAGCCCCCGGAGGAGGATGTGGGGGGCTCATACTTTCTCCATATTAATGTCTATGGATGTAGATGAGGACAGTGAAGCCCCCGGAGGTGGATGTGGGGGGCACATACTGTCTCCATATTAATGTCTGTGGATGTAGATGAGGACAGTGAAGCCCCCGGAGGAGAATGTGGGGGGCACATACTTTCTCCATATTAATGTCTATGGATGTAGATGAGGACAGTGAAGCCCCCGGAGGAGGATGTGGGGGTCACATACTTTCTCCATATTAATGTCTGTGGATGTAGATGAGGACAGTGAAGCCCCCGGAGGAGGATGTGGGGGGCACATACTTTCTCCATATTAATGTCTATGGATGTAGATGAGGACAGAGAAGCCCCCGGAGGAGGATGTGGGGGGCACATACTTTCTCCATATTAATGTCTATGGATGTAGATGAGGACAGAGAAGCCCCCGGAGGTGGATGTGGGGGGCACATACTTTCTCCATATTAATGTCTATGGATGTAGATGAGGACAGTGAAGCCCCCGGAGGAGGATGTGGGGGGCACATACTTTCTCCATATTAATGTCTATGGATGTAGATGAGGACAGAGAAGCCCCCGGAGGAGGATGTGGGGGTCACATACTTTCTCCATATTAATGTCTATGGATGTAGATGAGGACAGAGAAGCCCCCGGAGGAGGATGTGGGGGTCACATACTTTCTCCATATTAATGTCTATGGATGTAGATGAGGACAGTGAAGCCCCCGGAGGAGGATGTGGGGGGCACATACTTTCTCCATATTAATGTCTATGGATGTAGATGAGGACAGAGAAGCCCCCGGAGGAGGATGTGGGGGTCACATACTTTCTCCATATTAATGTCTATGGATGTAGATGAGGACAGTGAAGCCCCCGGAGGAGGATGTGGGGGGCACATACTATCTCCATATTAATGTCTATGGATGTAGATGAGGACAGTGAAGCCCCCGGAGGAGGATGTGGGGGGCACATACTGTCTCCATATTAATGTCTATGGATGTAGATGAGGACAGAGAAGCCCCCGGAGGAGGATGTGGGGGTCACATACTTTCTCCATATTAATGTCTATGGATGTAGATGAGGACAGAGAAGCCCCCGGAGGAGGATGTGGGGGGCACATACTTTCTCCATATTAATGTCTATGGATGTAGATGAGGACAGTGAAGCCCCCGAAGGTGGATGTGGGGGGCACATACTGTCTCCATATTAATGTCTATGGATGTAGATGAGGACAGTGAAGCCCCCGGAGGAGGATGTGGGGGGCACATACTTTCTCCATATTAATGTCTATGGATGTAGATGGGGACAGTGAAGCCCCCGGAGGTGGATGTGGGGGGCACATACTGTCTCCATATTAATGTCTATGGATGTAGATGAGGACAGAGAAGCCCCCGGAGGTGGATGTGAGGGGCACATACTGTCTCCATATTAATGTCTATGGATGTAGATGAGGACAGTGAAGCCCCCGGAGGTGGATGTGGGGGGCACATACTTTCTCCATATTAATGTCTATGGATGTAGATGAGGACAGAGAAGCCCCCGGAGGAGGATGTGGGGGTCACATACTTTCTCCATATTAATGTCTATGGATGTAGATGAGGACAGAGAAGCCCCCGGAGGTGGATGTGGGGGGCACATACTGTCTCCATATTAATGTCTATGGATGTAGATGAGGACAGTGAAGCCCCCGGAGGAGGATGTGGGGGGCACATACTTTCTCCATATTAATGTCTATGGATGTAGATGAGGACAGAGAAGCCCCCGGAGGTGGATGTGGGGGGCACATACTGTCTCCATATTAATGTCTATGGATGTAGATGAGGACAGTGAAGCCCCCGGAGGTGGATGTGGGGGGCACATACTTTCTCCATATTAATGTCTATGGATGTAGATGAGGACAGAGAAGCCCCCGGAGGTGGATGTGGGGGGCACATACTGTCTCCATATTAATGTCTATGGATGTAGATGAGGACAGTGAAGCCCCCGGAGGAGGATGTGGGGGCACATACTTTCTCCATATTAATATCTATGGATGTAGATGAGGACAGTGAAGCCCCCGGAGGTGGATGTAGGGGGCACATACTTTCTCCATATTAATGTCTATGGATGTAGATGAGGACAGTGAAGCCCCCGGAGGAGGATGTGGGGGGCACATACTTTCTCCATATTAATGTCTATGGATGTAGATGAGGACAGTGAAGCCCCCGGAGGTGGATGTGGGGGTCACATACTGTCTCCATATTAATGTCTATGGATGTAGATGAGGACAGTGAAGCCCCCGGAGGAGGATGTGGGGGGCACATACTTTCTCCATATTAATGTCTATGGATGTAGATGAGGACAGTGAAGCCCCCGGAGGTGGATGTGGGGGTCACATACTGTCTCCATATTAATGTCTATGGATGTAGATGAGGACAGTGAAGCCCCCGGAGGAGGATGTGGGGGGCACATACTTTCTCCATATTAATGTCTATGGATGTAGATGAGGACAGTGAAGCCCCCGGAGGTGGATGTGGGGGGCACATACTGTCTCCATATTAATGTCTATGGATGTAGATGAGGACAGTGAAGCCCCCGGAGGTGGATGTGGGGGGCACATACTGTCTCCATATTAATGTCTATGGATGTAGATGAGGACAGTGAAGCCCCCGGAGGTGGATGTGGGGGGCACATACTGTCTCCATATTAATGTCTATGGATGTAGATGAGGACAGTGAAGCCCCCGGAGGAGGATGTGGGGGGCACATACTTTCTCCATATTAATGTCTATGGATGTAGATGAGGACAGTGAAGCCCCCGGAGGAGGATGTGGGGGGCACATACTTTCTCCATATTAATGTCTATGGATGTAGATGAGGACAGAGAAGCCCCCGGAGGTGGATGTGGGGGGCACATACTTTCTCCATATTAATGTCTATGGATGTAGATGAGGACAGAGAAGCCCCCGGAGGAGGATGTGGGGGTCACATACTGTCTCCATATTAATGTCTATGGATGTAGATGAGGACAGAGAAGCCCCCGGAGGAGGATGTAGGGGGCACATACTTTCTCCATATTAATGTCTATGGATGTAGATGAGGACAGTGAAGCCCCCGGAGGAGGATGTGGGGGCACATACTTTCTCCATATTAATGTCTATGGATGTAGATGAGGACAGTGAAGCCCCCGGAGGAGGATGTGGGGGGCACATACTGTCTCCATATTAATGTCTATGGATGTAGATGAGGACAGTGAA
This sequence comes from Ranitomeya imitator, assembly GCF_032444005.1. Taxonomy (NCBI): domain Eukaryota; kingdom Metazoa; phylum Chordata; class Amphibia; order Anura; family Dendrobatidae; genus Ranitomeya; species Ranitomeya imitator. The sequence continues at coordinate 6,386,989 of NC_091286.1, read as the reverse complement.
GCCCCCGGAGGTGGATGTGGGGGGCACATACTTTCTCCATATTAATGTCTATGGATGTAGATGGGGACAGTGAAGCCCCCGGAGGTGGATGTGGGGGGCACATACTGTCTCCATATTAATGTCTATGGATGTAGATGAGGACAGTGAAGCCCCCGGAGGTGGATGTGGGGGGCACATACTTTCTCCATATTAATGTCTATGGATGTAGATGAGGACAGTGAAGCCCCCGGAGGAGGATGTGGGGGGCACATACTGTCTCCATATTAATGTCTATGGATGTAGATGAGGACAGTGAAGCCCCCGGAGGTGGATGTGGGGGGCACATACTGTCTCCATATTAATGTCTATGGATGTAGATGAGGACAGTGAAGCCCCCGGAGGTGGATGTGGGGGGCACATACTTTCTCCATATTAATGTCTATGGATGTAGATGGGGACAGTGAAGCCCCCGGAGGTGGATGTGGGGGGCACATACTTTCTCCATATTAATGTCTATGGATGTAGATGAGGACAGAGAAGCCCCCGGAGGTGGATGTGGGGGGCACATACTGTCTCCATAATAATGTCTATGGATGTAGATGAGGACAGTGAAGCCCCCGGAGGAGGATGTGGGGGGCACATACTTTCTCCATATTAATGTCTATGGATGTAGATGAGGACAGAGAAGCCCCCGGAGGAGGATGTGGGGGGCACATACTTTCTCCATATTAATGTCTATGGATGTAGATGAGGACAGTGAAGCCCCCGGAGGTGGATGTGGGGGGCACATACTTTCTCCATATTAATGTCTATGGATGTAGATGAGGACAGAGAAGCCCCCGGAGGAGGATGTGGGGGGCACATACTGTCTCCATATTAATGTCTATGGATGTAGATGAGGACAGTGAAGCCCCCGGAGGTGGATGTGGGGGGCACATACTTTCTCCATATTAATGTCTATGGATGTAGATGGGGACAGTGAAGCCCCCGGAGGAGGATGTGGGGGGCACATACTTTCTCCATATTAATGTCTATGGATGTAGATGAGGACAGTGAAGCCCCCGGAGGTGGATGTGGGGGGCACATACTTTCTCCATATTAATGTCTATGGATGTAGATGAGGACAGTGAAGCCCCCGGAGGAGGATGTGGGGGGCACATACTTTCTCCATATTAATGTCTATGGATGTAGATGAGGACAGAGAAGCCCCCGGAGGAGGATGTGAGGGGCACATACTTTCTCCATATTAATGTCTATGGATGTAGATGAGGACAGAGAAGCCCCCGGAGGAGGATGTGGGGGGCACATACTTTCTCCATATTAATGTCTATGGATGTAGATGAGGACAGAGAAGCCCCCGGAGGAGGATGTGGGGGGGGCACATACTTTCTCCATATTAATGTCTATGGATGTAGATGAGGACAGTGAAGCCCCCGGAGGTGGATGTGGGGGGCACATACTTTCTCCATATTAATGTCTATGGATGTAGATGAGGACAGTGAAGCCCCCGGAGGTGGATGTGGGGGGCACATACTTTCTCCATATTAATGTCTATGGAAGTAGATGGGGACAGTGAAGCCCCCGGAGGTGGATGTGGGGGGCACATACTTTCTCCATATTAATGTCTATGGATGTAGATGAGGACAGAGAAGCCCCCGGAGGTGGATGTGGGGGGCACATACTTTCTCCATATTAATGTCTATGGATGTAGATGGGGACAGTGAAGCCCCCGGAGGTGGATGTGGGGGGCACATACTGTCTCCATATTAATGTCTATGGATGTAGATGAGGACAGTGAAGCCCCCGGAGGTGGATGTAGGGGGCACATACTTTCTCCATATTAATGTCTATGGATGTAGATGAGGACAGTGAAGCCCCCGGAGGTGGATGTAGGGGGCACATACTGTCTCCATATTAATGTCTATGGATGTAGATGAGGACAGTGAAGCCCCCGGAGGAGGATGTGGGGGTCACATACTGTCTCCATATTAATGTCTATGGATGTAGATGAGGACAGTGAAGCCCCCGGAGGTGGATGTGGGGGGCACATACTTTCTCCATATTAATGTCTATGGATGTAGATGAGGACAGTGAAGCCCCCGGAGGTGGATGTGGGGGGCACATACTTTCTCCATATTAATGTCTATGGATGTAGATGAGGACAGTGAAGCCCCCGGAGGAGGATGTGGGGGGCACATACTTTCTCCATATTAATGTCTATGGATGTAGATGAGGACAGAGAAGCCCCCGGAGGTGGATGTGGGGGGCACATACTTTCTCCATATTAATGTCTATGGATGTAGATGAGGACAGAGAAGCCCCCGGAGGAGGATGTGGGGGGCACATACTTTCTCCATATTAATGTCTATGGATGTAGATGAGGACAGAGAAGCCCCCGGAGGTGGATGTGGGGGGCACATACTTTCTCCATATTAATGTCTATGGATGTAGATGAGGACAGAGAAGCCCCCGGAGGTGGATGTGGGGGGCACATACTTTCTCCATATTAATGTCTATGGATGTAGATGAGGACAGAGAAGCCCCCGGAGGTGGATGTGGGGGGCACATACTTTCTCCATATTAATGTCTATGGATGTAGATGAGGACAGTGAAGCCCCCGGAGGAGGATGTGGGGGCACATACTTTCTCCATATTAATGTCTATGGATGTAGATGAGGACAGTGAAGCCCCCGGAGGAGGATGTGGGGGGCACATACTGTCTCCATATTAATGTCTATGGATGTAGATGAGGACAGTGAAGCCCCCGGAGGTGGATGTGGGGGGCACATACTTTCTCCATATTAATGTCTATGGATGTAGATGGGGACAGTGAAGCCCCCGGAGGTGGATGTGGGGGGCACATACTTTCTCCATATTAATGTCTATGGATGTAGATGAGGACAGTGAAGCCCCCGGAGGAGGATGTGGGGGGCACATACTGTCTCCATATTAATGTCTATGGATGTAGATGAGGACAGTGAAGCCCCCGGAGGTGGATGTGGGGGGCACATACTGTCTCCATATTAATGTCTATGGATGTAGATGAGGACAGTGAAGCCCCCGGAGGTGGATGTGGGGGGCACATACTTTCTCCATATTAATGTCTATGGATGTAGATGGGGACAGTGAAGCCCCCGGAGGTGGATGTGGGGGGCACATACTTTCTCCATATTAATGTCTATGGATGTAGATGAGGACAGAGAAGCCCCCGGAGGTGGATGTGGGGGGCACATACTTTCTCCATATTAATGTCTATGGATGTAGATGAGGACAGTGAAGCCCCCGGAGGTGGATGTGGGGGGCACATACTTTCTCCATATTAATGTCTATGGATGTAGATGAGGACACAGAAGCCCCCGGAGGAGGATGTGGGGGGCACATACTTTCTCCATATTAATGTCTATGGATGTAGATGAGGACAGAGAAGCCCCCGGAGGAGGATGTGGGGGGCACATACTTTCTCCATATTAATGTCTATGGATGTAGATGAGGACAGAGAAGCCCCCGGAGGAGGATGTGGGGGGCACATACTTTCTCCATATTAATGTCTATGGATGTAGATGAGGACAGTGAAGCCCCCGGAGGTGGATGTGGGGGGCACATACTTTCTCCATATTAATGTCTATGGATGTAGATGAGGACAGTGAAGCCCCCGGAGGTGGATGTGGGGGGCACATACTTTCTCCATATTAATGTCTATGGATGTAGATGAGGACAGTGAAGCCCCCGGAGGTGGATGTGGGGGGCACATACTTTCTCCATATTAATGTCTATGGATGTAGATGAGGACAGAGAAGCCCCCGGAGGAGGATGTGGGGGGCACATACTTTCTCCATATTAATGTCTATGGATGTAGATGAGGACAGAGAAGCCCCCGGAGGTGGATGTGGGGGGCACATACTTTCTCCATATTAATGTCTATGGATGTAGATGAGGACAGTGAAGCCCCCGGAGGAGGATGTGGGGGGCACATACTTTCTCCATATTAATGTCTATGGATGTAGATGAGGACAGTGAAGCCCCCGGAGGTGGATGTGGGGGGCACATACTGTCTCCATATTAATGTCTATGGATGTAGATGGGGACAGTGAAGCCCCTGGAGGAGGATGTGGGGGGCACATACTTTCTCCATATTAATGTCTATGGAGATGTAGATGAGGACAGAGAAGCCCCCGGAGGTGGATGTGGGGGGCACATACTGTCTCCATATTAATGTCTATGGATGTAGATGAGGACAGTGAAGCCCCCGGAGGAGGATGTGGGGGGCACATACTTTCTCCATATTAATGTCTATGGATGTAGATGAGGACAGAGAAGCCCCCGGAGGAGGATGTGGGGGGCACATACTTTCTCCATATTAATGTCTATGGATGTAGATGAGGACAGAGAAGCCCCCGGAGGAGGATGTGGGGGTCACATACTTTCTCCATATTAATGTCTATGGATGTAGATGAGGACAGAAGCCCCCGGAGGTGGATGTGGGGGGCACATACTTTCTCCATATTAATGTCTATAGATGTAGATGAGGACAGTGAAGCCCCCGGAGGAGGATGTGGGGGGCACATACTGTCTCCATATTAATGTCTATGGATGTAGATGAGGACAGAGAAGCCCCCGGAGGAGGATGTGGGGGTCACATACTTTCTCCATATTAATGTCTATGGATGTAGATGAGGACAGAGAAGCCCCCGGAGGAGGATGTGGGGGGCACATACTTTCTCCATATTAATGTCTATGGATGTAGATGAGGACAGAAGCCCCCGGAGGAGGATGTGGGGGGCACATACTGTCTCCATATTAATGTCTATGGATGTAGATGAGGACAGTGAAGCCCCCGGAGGAGGATGTGGGGGGCACATACTTTCTCCATATTAATGTCTATGGATGTAGATGAGGACAGTGAAGCCCCCGGAGGAGGATGTGGGGGGCACATACTGTCTCCATATTAATGTCTATGGATGTAGATGAGGACAGTGAAGCCCCCGGAGGAGGATGTGGGGGGCACATACTTTCTCCATATTAATGTCTATGGATGTAGATGAGGACAGAGAAGCCCCCGGAGGAGGATGTGGGGGGCACATACTTTCTCCATATTAATGTCTATGGATGTAGATGAGGACAGAGAAGCCCCCGGAGGAGGATGTGGGGGTCACATACTTTCTCCATATTAATGTCTATGGATGTAGATGAGGACAGAAGCCCCCGGAGGTGGATGTGGGGGGCACATACTTTCTCCATATTAATGTCTATAGATGTAGATGAGGACAGTGAAGCCCCCGGAGGAGGATGTGGGGGGCACATACTGTCTCCATATTAATGTCTATGGATGTAGATGAGGACAGTGAAGCCCCCGGAGGAGGATGTGGGGGGCACATACTTTCTCCATAATAATGTCTATGGATGTAGAGGACAGTGAAGCCCCCGGAGGAGGATGTGGGGGGCACATACTTTCTCCATATTAATGTCTATGGATGTAGATGAGGACAGTGAAGCCCCCGGAGGTGGATGTGGGGGGCACATACTTTCTCCATATTAATGTCTATGGATGTAGATGAGGACAGAGAAGCCCCCGGAGGAGGATGTGGGGGGCACATACTTTCTCCATATTAATGTCTATGGATGTAGATGAGGACAGAGAAGCCCCCGGAGGTGGATGTGGGGGGCACATACTTTCTCCATATTAATGTCTATGGATGTAGATGAGGACAGGGAAGCCCCCGGAGGAGGATGTGGGGGGCACATACTTTCTCCATATTAATGTCTATGGATGTAGATGAGGACAGTGAAGCCCCCGGAGGTGGATGTGGGGGGCACATACTTTCTCCATATTAATGTCTATGGATGTAGATGAGGACAGTGAAGCCCCCGGAGGAGGATGTGGGGGGCACATACTTTCTCCATATTAATGTCTATGGATGTAGATAAGGACAGAGAAGCCCCCGGAGGTGGATGTGGGGGGCACATACTTTCTCCATATTAATGTCTATGGATGTAGATGAGGACAGAGAAGCCCCCGGAGGAGGATGTGGGGGGCACATACTGTCTCCATATTAATGTCTATGGATGTAGATGAGGACAGAGAAGCCCCCGGAGGAGGATGTGGGGGGCACATACTTTCTCCATATTAATGTCTATGGATGTAGATGCGGACAGAGAAGCCCCCGGAGGAGGATGTGGGGGGCACATACTGTCTCCATATTAATGTCTATGGATGTAGATGAGGACAGTGAAGCCCCCGGAGGAGGATGTGGGGGGCACATACTGTCTCCATATTAATGTCTATGGATGTAGATGAGGACAGAGAAGCCCCCGGAGGTGGATGTGGGGGGCACATACTGTCTCCATATTAATGTCTATGGATGTAGATGAGGACAGTGAAGCCCCCGGAGGAGGATGTGGGGGGCACATACTTTCTCCATATTAATGTCTATGGATGTAGATGAGGACAGTGAAGCCCCCGGAGGAGGATGTGGGGGGCACATACTGTCTCCATATTAATGTCTATGGATGTAGATGAGGACAGAGAAGCCCCCGGAGGTGGATGTGGGGGGCACATACTTTCTCCATATTAATGTCTATGGATGTAGATGAGGACAGTGAAGCCCCCGGAGGAGGATGTGGGGGGCACATACTTTCTCCATATTAATGTCTATGGATGTAGATGAGGACAGTGAAGCCCCCGGAGGAGGATGTGGGGGGCACATACTGTCTCCATATTAATGTCTATGGATGTAGATGAGGACAGAGAAGCCCCCGGAGGTGGATGTGGGGGGCACATACTTTCTCCATATTAATGTCTATGGATGTAGATGAGGACAGTGAAGCCCCCGGAGGAGGATGTGGGGGGCACATACTTTCTCCATATTAATGTCTATGGATGTAGATGAGGACAGTGAAGCCCCCGGAGGAGGATGTGGGGGGCACATACTGTCTCCATATTAATGTCTATGGATGTAGATGAGGACAGAGAAGCCCCCGGAGGAGGATGTGGGGGGCACATACTTTCTCCATATTAATGTCTATGGATGTAGATGAGGACAGAGAAGCCCCCGGAGGAGGATGTGGGGGGCACATACTGTCTCCATATTAATGTCTATGGATGTAGATGAGGACAGAGAAGCCCCCGGAGGTGGATGTGGGGGGCACATACTTTCTCCATATTAATGTCTATGGATGTAGATGCGGACAGTGAAGCCCCCGGAGGAGGATGTGGGGGGCACATACTTTCTCCATATTAATGTCTATGGATGTAGATGAGGACAGAGAAGCCCCCGGAGGTGGATGTGGGGGGCACATACTTTCTCCATATTAATGTCTATGGATGTAGATGAGGACAGTGAAGCCCCCGGAGGAGGATGTGGGGGGCACATACTTTCTCCATATTAATGTCTATGGATGTAGATGAGGACAGTGAAGCCCCCGGAGGAGGATGTGGGGGGCACATACTTTCTCCATATTAATGTCTATGGATGTAGATGAGGACAGTGAAGCCCCCGGAGGAGGATGTGGGGGGCACATACTTTCTCCATATTAATGTCTATGGATGTAGATGAGGACAGTGAAGCCCCCGGAGGAGGATGTGGGGGGCACATACTTTCTCCATATTAATGTCTATGGATGTAGATGAGGACAGAGAATCCCCCGGAGGAGGATGTGGGGGTCACATACTTTCTCCATATTAATGTCTATGGATGTAGATGAGGACAGAGAAGCCCCCGGAGGAGGATGTGGGGGGCACATACTTTCTCCATATTAATGTCTATGGATGTAGATGAGGACAGAGAAGCCCCCGGAGGAGGATGTGGGGGGCACATACTTTCTCCATATTAATGTCTATGGATGTAGATGAGGACAGAGAAGCCCCCGGAGGAGGATGTGGGGGGCACATACTGTCTCCATATTAATGTCTATGGATGTAGATGAGGACAGTGAAGCCCCCGGAGGAGGATGTGGGGGGCACATACTTTCTCCATATTAATGTCTATGGATGTAGATGAGGACAGTGAAGCCCCCGGAGGTGGATGTGGGGGGCACATACTTTCTCCATATTAATGTCTATGGATGTAGATGAGGACAGAGAAGCCCCCGGAGGAGGATGTGGGGGGCACATACTTTCTCCATATTAATGTCTATGGATGTAGATGAGGACAGAGAAGCCCCCGGAGGTGGATGTGGGGGGCACATACTTTCTCCATATTAATGTCTATGGATGTAGATGAGGACAGAGAAGCCCCCGGAGGTGGATGTGGGGGGCACATACTGTCTCCATATTAATGTCTATGGATGTAGATGAGGACAGTGAAGCCCCCGGAGGAGGATGTGGGGGGCACATACTTTATCCATATTAATGTCTATGGATGTAGATGAGGACAGAGAAGCCCCCGGAGGTGGATGTGGGGGGCACATACTTTCTCCATATTAATGTCTATGGATGTAGATGAGGACAGAGAAGCCCCCGGAGGTGGATGTGGGGGGCACATACTGTCTCCATATTAATGTCTATGGATGTAGATGAGGACAGTGAAGCCCCCGGAGGAGGATGTGGGGGGCACATACTTTATCCATATTAATGTCTATGGATGTAGATGAGGACAGTGAAGCCCCCGGAGGTGGATGTGGGGGGCACATACTTCCTCCATATTAATGTCTATGGATGTAGATGAGGACAGTGAAGCCCCCGGAGGTGGATGTGGGGGGCACATACTTTCTCCATATTAATGTCTATGGATGTAGATGAGGACAGTGAAGCCCCCGGAGGAGGATGTGGGGGGCACATACTTTATCCATATTAATGTCTATGGATGTAGATGAGGACAGAGAAGCCCCCGGAGGTGGATGTGGGGGGCACATACTTTCTCCATATTAATGTCTATGGATGTAGATGAGGACAGAGAAGCCCCCGGAGGAGGATGTGGGGGGCACATACTTTCTCCATATTAATGTCTATGGATGTAGATGAGGACAGTGAAGCCCCCGGAGGAGGATGTGGGGGGCACATACTTTATCCATATTAATGTCTATGGATGTAGATGAGGACAGAGAAGCCCCCGGAGGAGGATGTGGGGGGCACATACTTTATCCATATTAATGTCTATGGATGTAGATGAGGACAGTGAAGCCCCCGGAGGTGGATGTGGGGGGCACATACTTTCTCCATATTAATGTCTATGGATGTAGATGAGGACAGTGAAGCCCCCGGAGGAGGATGTGGGGGGCACATACTTTATCCATATTAATGTCTATGGATGTAGATGAGGACAGAGAAGCCCCCGGAGGTGGATGTGGGGGGCACATACTTTCTCCATATTAATGTCTATGGATGTAGATGAGGACAGAGAAGCCCCCGGAGGAGGATGTGGGGGTCACATACTTTCTCCATATTAATGTCTATGGATGTAGAGGACAGTGAAGCCCCCGGAGGTGGATGTGGGGGGCACATACTTTCTCCATATTAATGTCTATGGATGTAGATGAGGACAGTGAAGCCCCCGGAGGAGGATGTGGGGGGCACATACTTTCTCCATATTAATGTCTATGGATGTAGATGAGGACAGTGAAGCCCCCGGAGGTGGATGTGGGGGGCACATACTTTCTCCATATTAATGTCTATGGATGTAGATGAGGACAGAGAAGCCCCCGGAGGAGGATGTGGGGGGCACATACTTTCTCCATATTAATGTCTATGGATGTAGATGAGGACAGAGAAGCCCCCGGAGGAGGATGTGGGGGGGCACATACTTTATCCATATTAATGTCTATGGATGTAGATGAGGACAGTGAAGCCCCCGGAGAAGGATGTGGGGGGCACATACTTTCTCCATATTAATGTCTATGGATGTAGATGAGGACAGTGAAGCCCCCGGAGAAGGATGTGGGGGGCACATACTTTCTCCATATTAATGTCTATGGATGTAGATGAGGACAGAGAAGCCCCCGGAGGAGGATGTGGGGGGCACATACTTTCTCCATATTAATGTCTATGGCTGTAGATGAGGACAGAGAAGCCCCCGGAGGTGGATGTGGGGGTCACATACTTTCTCCATATTAATGTCTATAGATGTAGATGAGGACAGAGAAGCCCCCGGAGGTAGATGTGGGGTGCACATACTTTCTCCATATTAATGTCTATGGCTGTAGATGAGGACAGAGAAGCCCCCGGAGGTGGATGTGGGGGGCACATACTGTCTCCATATTAATGTCTATGGATGTAGATGAGGACAGAGAAGCCCCCGGAGGTAGATGTGGGGTGCACATACTTTCTCCATATTAATGTCTATGGATGTAGATGAGGACAGTGAAGCCCCCGGAGGAGGATGTGGGGGGCACATACTGTCTCCATATTAATGTCTATGGATGTAGATGAGGACAGTGAAGCCCCCGGAGGTGGATGTGGGGGGCACATACTTTCTCCATATTAATGTCTATGGATGTAGATGAGGACAGTGAAGCCCCCGGAGGTGGATGTGGGGGGAACATACTTTCTCCATGTTAATGTCTATGGATGTAGATGAGGACAGTGAAGCCCCCGGAGGTGGATGTGGGGGGCACATACTGTCTCCATATTAATGTCTATGGATGTAGATGAGGACAGAGAAGCCCCCGGAGGAGGATGTGGGGGGAACATACTTTCTCCATGTTAATGTCTATGGATGTAGATGAGGACAGTGAAGCCCCCGGAGGAGGATGTGGGGGGCACATACTGTCTCCATATTAATGTCTATGGATGTAGATGAGGACAGAGAAGCCCCCGGAGGAGGATGTGGGGGGCACATACTTTCTCCATATTAATGTCTATGGATGTATATGAGGACAGTGAAGCCCCCGGAGGAGGATGTGGGGGGCACATACTTTCTCCATATTAATGTCTATGGATGTAGATAAGGACAGAGAAGCCCCCGGAGGTGGATGTGGGGGGCACATACTTTCTCCATATTAATGTCTATGGATGTAGATGAGGACAGTGAAGCCCCCGGAGGAGGATGTGGGGGGCACATACTTTCTCCATATTAATGTCTATGGATGTAGATGAGGACAGTGAAGCCCCCGGAGGAGGATGTGGGGGGCACATACTTTTTCCATATTAATGTCTATGGATGTAGATGAGGACAGTGAAGCCCCCGGAGGTGGATGTGGGGGGCACATACTTTCTCCATATTAATGTCTATGGATGTAGATAAGGACAGAGAAGCCCCCGGAGGTGGATGTGGGGGGCACATACTGTCTCCATATTAATGTCTATGGATGTAGATGAGGACAGAGAAGCCCCCGGAGGAGGATGTGGGGGGCACATACTTTCTCCATATTAATGTCTATGGATGTAGATGCGGACAGTGAAGCCCCCGGTGGAGGATGTGGGGGGCACATACTTTCTCCATATTAATGTCTATGGATGTAGATGAAGACAGAGAAGCCCCCGGAGGTGGATGTGGGGGGCACATACTTTCTCCATATTAATGTCTATGGATGTAGATGAGGACAGTGAAGCCCTCGGAGGAGGATGTGGGGGGCACATACTTTCTCCATATTAATGTCTATGGATGTAGATGAGGACAGAGAAGCCCCCGGAGGAGGATGTGGGGGGCACATACTGTCTCCATATTAATGTCTATGGATGTAGATGAGGACAGTGAAGCCCCCGGAGGAGGATGTGGGGGGCACATACTGTCTCCATATTAATGTCTATGGATGTAGATGAGGACAGTGAAGCCCCCGGAGGAGGATGTGGGGGGCACATACTGTCTCCATATTAATGTCTATGGATGTAGATGAGGACAGTGAAGCCCCCGGAGGAGGATGTGGGGGGCACATACTGTCTCCATATTAATGTCTATGGATGTAGGTGAGGACAGTGAAGCCCCCGGAGGAGGATGTGGGGGGCACATACTTTCTCCATATTAATGTCTATGGATGTAGATGAGGACAGTAAAGCCCCCGGAGGAGGATGTGGGGGGCACATACTTTCTCCATATTAATGTCTATGGATGTAGATGAGGACAGTGAAGCCCCCGGAGGAGGATGTGGGGGGCACATACTGTCTCCATATTAATGTCTATGGATGTAGATGAGGACAGTGAAGCCCCCGGAGGAGGATGTGGGGGGCACATACTTTCTCCATATTAATGTCTATGGATGTAGAGGACAGAGAAGCCCCCGGAGGTGGATGTGGGGGGCACATACTTTCTCCATATTAATGTCTATGGATGTAGAGGAGGACAGTGAAGCCCCCGGAGGAGGATGTGGGGGGCACATACTTTCTCCATATTAATGTCTATGGATGTAGAGGACAGAGAAGCCCCCGGAGGTGGATGTGGGGGGCACATACTTTCTCCATATTAATGTCTATGGATGTAGATGAGGACAGTGAAGCCCCCGGAGGAGGATGTGGGGGGCACATACTTTCTCCATATTAATGTCTATGGATGTAGAGGACAGAGAAGCCCCCGGAGGTGGATGTGGGGGGCACATACTGTCTCCATATTAATGTCTATGGATGTAGATGAGGACAGTGAAGCCCCCGGAGGAGGATGTGGGGGGCACATACTTTCTCCATATTAATGTCTATGGATGTAGAGGACAGAGAAGCCCCCGGAGGTGGATGTGGGGGGCACATACTTTCTCCATATTAATGTCTATGGATGTAGATGAGGTCAGTGAAGCCCCCGGAGGAGGATGTGGGGGGCACATACTTTATCCATATTAATGTCTATGGATGTAGATGAGGACAGAGAAGCCCCCGGAGGTGGATGTGGGGGGCACATACTGTCTCCATATTAATGTCTATGGATGTAGATGAGGACAGAGAAGCCCCCGGAGGAGGATGTGGGGGGCACATACTGTCTCCATATTAATGTCTATGGATGTAGATGAGGATAGAGAAGCCCCCGGAGGTGGATGTGGGGGGCACATACTGTCTCCATATTAATGTCTATGGATGTAGATGAGGACAGTGAAGCCCCCGGAGGAGGATGTGGGGGGCTCATACTTTCTCCATATTAATGTCTATGGATGTAGATGAGGACAGTGAAGCCCCCGGAGGTGGATGTGGGGGGCACATACTTTCTCCATATTAATGTCTATGGATGTAGATGAGGACAGTGAAGCCCCCGGAGGAGGATGTGGGGGGCACATACTTTCTCCATATTAATGTCTATGGATGTAGATGAGGTCAGAAAAGCCCCCGGAGGTGGATGTGGGGGGCACATACTTTCTCCATATTAATGTCTATGGATGTAGATGAGGATAGAGAAGCCCCCGGAGGTGGATGTGGGGGGCACATACTGTCTCCATATTAATGTCTATGGATGTAGATGAGGATAGAGAAGCCCCCGGAGGTGGATGTGGGGGGCACATACTGTCTCCATATTAATGTCTATGGATGTAGATGAGGACAGTGAAGCCCCCGGAGGAGGATGTGGGGGGCTCATACTTTCTCCATATTAATGTCTATGGATGTAGATGAGGACAGTGAAGCCCCCGGAGGAGGATGTGGGGGGCACATACTTTCTCCATATTAATGTCTATGGATGTAGATGAGGACAGTGAAGCCCCCGGAGGAGGATGTGGGGGGCTCATACTTTCTCCATATTAATGTCTATGGATGTAGATGAGGACAGTGAAGCCCCCGGAGGAGGATGTGGGGGTCACATACTTTCTCCATATTAATGTCTGTGGATGTAGATGAGGACAGTGAAGCCCCCGGAGGAGGATGTGGGGGTCACATACTTTCTCCATATTAATGTCTATGGATGTAGATGAGGACAGTGAAGCCCCCGGAGGAGGATGTGGGGGTCACATACTTTCTCCATATTAATGTCTGTGGATGTAGATGAGGACAGTGAAGCCCCCGGAGGAGGATGTGGGGGTCACATACTGTCTCCATATTAATGTCTATGGATGTAGATGAGGACAGTGAAGCCCCTGGAGGAGGATGTGGGGGCACATACTTTCTCCATATTAATGTCTATGGATGTAGATGAGGACAGAGAAGCCCCCGGAGGTGGATGTGGGGGGCACATACTGTCTCCATATTAATGTCTATGGATGTAGATGAGGACAGAGAAGCCCCCGGAGGTGGATGTGGGGGGCACATACTTTCCTCCATATTAATGTCTATGGATGTAGATGAGGACAGTGAAGCCCCTGGAGGAGGATGTGGGGGCACATACTTTCTCCATATTAATGTCTATGGATGTAGATGAGGACAGAGAAGCCCCCGGAGGTGGATGTGGGGGGCACATACTGTCTCCATATTAATGTCTATGGATGTAGATGAGGACAGAGAAGCCCCCGGAGGTGGATGTGGGGGGCACATACTTTCTCCATATTAATGTCTATGGATGTAGATGAGGACAGTGAAGCCCCCGGAGGTGGATGTGGGGGGCACATACTTTCTCCATATTAATGTCTATGGATGTAGATGAGGACAGAGAAGCCCCCGGAGGAGGATGTGGGGGGCACATACTTTCTCCATATTAATGTCTATGGATGTAGATGAGGACAGTGAAGCCCCCGGAGGTGGATGTGGGGGGCACATACTTTCTCCATATTAATGTCTATGGATGTAGATGAGGACAGTGAAGCCCCCGGAGGAGGATGTGGGGGGCACATACTTTCTCCATATTAATGTCTATGGATGTAGATGGGGACAGAGAAGCCCCCGGAGGAGGATGTGGGGGGCACATACTTTCTCCATATTAATGTCTATGGATGTAGATGAGGACAGTGAAGCCCCCGGAGGTGGATGTGGGGGGCACATACTTTCTCCATATTAATGTCTATGGATGTAGATGAGGACAGAGAAGCCCCCGGAGGAGGATGTGGGGGGCACATACTTTCTCCATATTAATGTCTATGGATGTAGATGAGGACAGTGAAGCCCCCGGAGGTGGATGTGGGGGGCACATACTTTCTCCATATTAATGTCTATGGATGTAGATGAGGACAGTGAAGCCCCCGGAGGAGGATGTGGGGGGCACATACTTTCTCCATATTAATGTCTATGGATGTAGATGAGGACAGAGAAGCCCCCGGAGGAGGATGTGGGGGTCACATACTGTCTCCATATTAATGTCTATGGATGTAGATGGGGACAGTGAAGCCCCCGGAGGTGGATGTGGGGGGCACATACTGTCTCCATATTAATGTCTATGGATGTAGATGAGGACAGTGAAGCCCCCGGAGGAGGATGTGGGGGGCACATACTTTCTCCATATTAAAGTCTATGGATGTAGATGAGGACAGAGAAGCCCCCGGAGGTGGATGTGGGGGGCACATACTTTCTCCATATTAATGTCTATGGATGTAGATGAGGACAGAGAAGCCCCCGGAGGTGGATGTAGGGGGCACATACTTTCTCCATATTAATGTCTATGGATGTAGATGAGGACAGTGAAGCCCCCGGAGGAGGATGTGGGGGGCACATACTTTCTCCATATTAATGTCTATGGATGTAGATGAGGACAGTGAAGCCCCCGGAGGAGGATGTGGGGGGCACATACTTTCTCCATATTAATGTCTATGGATGTAGATGAGGACAGAGAAGCCCCCGGAGGAGGATGTGGGGGGCACATACTGTCTCCATATTAATGTCTATGGATGTAGATGAGGACAGAGAAGCCCCCGGAGGAGGATGTGGGGGGCACATACTTTCTCCATATTAATGTCTATGGATGTAGATGAGGACAGTGAAGCCCCCGGAGGAGGATGTGGGGGGCACATACTTTCTCCATATTAATGTCTATGGATGTAGATGAGGACAGTGAAGCCCCCGGAGGAGGATGTGGGGGGCACATACTTTCTCCATATTAATGTCTATGGATGTAGATGAGGACAGTGAAGCCCCCGGAGGTGGATGTGGGGGGCACATACTTTCTCCATATTAATGTCTATGGATGTAGATGAGGACAGTGAAGCCCCCGGAGGAGGATGTGGGGGGCACATACTGTCTCCATATTAATGTCTATGGATGTAGATGAGGACAGTGAAGCCCCCGGAGGAGGATGTGGGGGGCACATACTTTCTCCATATTAATGTCTATGGATGTAGATGAGGACAGAGAAGCCCCCGGAGGAGGATGTGGGGGGCACATACTTTCTCCATATTAATGTCTATGGATGTAGATGAGGACAGAGAAGCCCCCGGAGGTGGATGTGGGGGGCACATACTTTCTCCATATTAATGTCTATGGATGTAGATGAGGACAGTGAAGCCCCCGGAGGAGGATGTGGGGGGCACATACTGTCTCCATATTAATGTCTATGGATGTAGATGAGGACAGTGAAGCCCCCGGAGGAGGATGTGGGGGGCACATACTTTCTCCATATTAATGTCTATGGATGTAGATGAGGACAGTGAAGCCCCCGGAGGAGGATGTGGGGGGCACATACTTTCTCCATATTAATGTCTATGGATGTAGATGAGGACAGAGAAGCCCCCGGAGGTGGATGTGGGGGGCACATACTTTCTCCATATTAATGTCTATGGATGTAGATGAGGACAGTGAAGCCCCCGGAGGAGGATGTGGGGGGCACATACTTTCTCCATATTAATGTCTATGGATGTAGATGAGGACAGTGAAGCCCCCGGAGGAGGATGTGGGGGGCACATACTTTCTCCATATTAATGTCTATGGATGTAGATGAGGACAGTGAAGCCCCCGGAGGTGGATGTGGGGGGCACATACTTTCTCCATATTAATGTCTATGGATGTAGATGGGGACAGTGAAGCCCCCGGAGGTGGATGTGGGGGGCACATACTTTCTCCATATTAATGTCTATGGATGTAGATGAGGACAGTGAAGCCCCCGGAGGAGGATGTGGGGGCACATACTTTCTCCATATTAATGTCTATGGATGTAGATGAGGACAGTGAAGCCCCCGGAGGTGGATGTGGGGGCACATACTTTCTCCATATTAATGTCTATGGATGTAGATGAGGACAGAGAAGCCCCCGGAGGAGGATGTGGGGGTCACATACTGTCTCCATATTAATGTCTATGGATGTAGATGAGGACAGTGAAGCCCCCGGAGGAGGATGTGGGGGCACATACTTTCTCCATATTAATGTCTATGGATGTAGATGAGGACAGTGAAGCCCCCGGAGGTGGATGTGGGGGCACATACTTTCTCCATATTAATGTCTATGGATGTAGATGAGTACAGAGAAGCCCCCGGAGGAGGATGTGGGGGGCACATACTGTCTCCATATTAATGTCTATGGATGTAGATGAGGACAGTGAAGCCCCCGGAGGTGGATGTGGGGGGCACATACTGTCTCCATATTAATGTCTATGGATGTAGATGAGGACAGAGAAGCCCCCGGAGGAGGATGTGGGGGCACATACTTTCTCCATATTAATATCTATGGATGTAGATGAGGACAGTGAAGCCCCCGGAGGAGGATGTGGGGGCACATACTGTCTCCATATTAATGTCTATGGATGTAGATGAGGACAGTGAAGCCCCCGGAGGAGGATGTGGGGGCACATACTTTCTCCATATTAATGTCTATGGATGTAGATGAGGACAGTGAAGCCCCCGGAGGTGGATGTGGGGGGCACATACTTTCTCCATATTAATGTCTATGGATGTAGATGGGGACAGTGAAGCCCCCGGAGGTGGATGTGGGGGGCACATACTTTCTCCATATTAATGTCTATGGATGTAGATGGGGACAGTGAAGCCCCCGGAGGTGGATGTGGGGGGCACATACTTTCTCCATATTAATGTCTATGGATGTAGATGGGGACAGTGAAGCCCCCGGAGGTGGATGTGGGGGGCACATACTGTCTCCATATTAATGTCTATGGATGTAGATGAGGACAGTGAAGCCCCCGGAGGAGGATGTGGGGGGCACATACTTTCTCCATATTAATGTCTATGGATGTAGATGAGGACAGTGAAGCCCCCGGAGGAGGATGTGGGGGGCACATACTTTCTCCATATTAATGTCTATGGATGTAGATGAGGACAGAGAAGCCCCCGGAGGAGGATGTGGGGGGCACATACTTTCTCCATATTAATGTCTATGGATGTAGATGAGGACAGAGAAGCCCCCGGAGGTGGATGTGGGGGGCACATACTTTCTCCATATTAATGTCTATGGATGTAGATGAGGACAGTGAAGCCCCCGGAGGTGGATGTGGGGGGCACATACTTTCTCCATATTAATGTCTATGGATGTAGATGAGGACAGTGAAGCCCCCGGAGGTGGATGTGGGGGGCACATACTTTCTCCATATTAATGTCTATGGATGTAGATGAGGACAGAGAAGCCCCCGGAGGAGGATGTGGGGGGCACATACTTTCTCCATATTAATGTCTATGGATGTAGATGAGGACAGAGAAGCCCCCGGAGGAGGATGTGGGGGGCACATACTTTCTCCATATTAATGTCTATGGATGTAGATGAGGACAGTGAAGCCCCCGGAGGAGGATGTGGGGGGCACATACTTTCTCCATATTAATGTCTATGGATGTAGATGAGGACAGTGAAGCCCCCGGAGGTGGATGTGGGGGGCACATACTTTCTCCATATTAATGTCTATGGATGTAGATGAGGACAGTGAAGCCCCCGGAGGAGGATGTGGGGGGCACATACTTTCTCCATATTAATGTCTATGGATGTAGATGAGGACAGAGAAGCCCCCGGAGGAGGATGTGGGGGGCACATACTTTCTCCATATTAATGTCTATGGATGTAGATGAGGACAGTGAAGCCCCCGGAGGAGGATGTGGGGGGCACATACTTTCTCCATATTAATGTCTATGGATGTAGATGGGGACAGTGAAGCCCCTGGAGGAGGATGTGGGGGGCACATACTTTCTCCATATTAATGTCTATGGATGTAGATGAAGACAGTGAAGCCCCCGGAGGAGGATGTGGGGGGCACATACTTTCCTCCATATTAATGTCTATGGATGTAGATGAGGACAGAGAAGCCCCCGGAGGAGGATGTGGGGGGCACATACTTTATCCATATTAATGTCTATGGATGTAGATGAGTACAGTGAAGCCCCCGGAGGAGGATGTGGGGGGCACATACTTTCCTCCATATTAATGTCTATGGATGTAGATGAGGACAGAGAAGCCCCCGGAGGAGGATGTGGGGGGCACATACTTTATCCATATTAATGTCTATGGATGTAGATGAGGACAGTGAAGCCCCCGGAGGAGGATGTGGGGGGCACATACTTTCTCCATATTAATGTCTATGGATGTAGATGGGGACAGTGAAGCCCCCGGAGGTGGATGTGGGGGGCACATACTTTCTCCATATTAATGTCTATGGATGTAGATGAGGACAGAGAAGCCCCCGGAGGTGGATGTGGGGGGCACATACATTCTCCATATTAATGTCTATGGAGATGTAGATGAGGACAGTGAAGCCCCCGGAGGTGGATGTGGGGGGCACATACTTTCTCCATATTAATGTCTATGGACATAGATGAGGACAGTGAAGCCCCCGGAAGAGGATGTGGGGGGCACATACTGTCTCCATATTAATGTCTATGGATGTAGATGAGGACAGTGAAGCCCCCGGAGGTGGATGTGGGGGGCACATACTGTCTCCATATTAATGTCTATGGATGTAGATGAGGACAGAGAAGCCCCCGGAGGAGGATGTGGGGGGCACATACTTTCTCCATATTAATGTCTATGGATGTAGATGAGGACAGTGAAGCCCCCGGAGGAGGATGTGGGGGGCACATACTTTCTCCATATTAATGTCTATGGATGTAGATGAGGACAGAGAAGCCCCCGGAGGAGGATGTGGGGGGCACATACTGTCTCCATATTAATGTCTATGGATGTAGATGAGGACAGAGAAGCCCCCGGAGGAGGATGTGGGGGGCACATACTTTCTCCATATTAATGTCTATGGATGTAGATGAGGACAGTGAAGCCCCCGGAGGAGGATGTGGGGGGCACATACTGTCTCCATATTAATGTCTATGGATGTAGATGAGGACAGAGAAGCCCCCGGAGGAGGATGTGGGGGGCACATACTTTCTCCATATTAATGTCTATGGATGTAGATGAGGACAGTGAAGCCCCCGGAGGAGGATGTGGGGGGCACATACTTTCTCCATATTAATGTCTATGGATGTAGATGGAGGACAGTGAAGCCCCCGGAGGAGGATGTGGGGGGCACATACTGTCTCCATATTAATGTCTATGGATGTAGATGAGGACAGAGAAGCCCCCGGAGGAGGATGTGGGGGGCACATACTTTCTCCATATTAATGTCTATGGATGTAGATGAGGACAGTGAAGCCCCCGGAGGAGGATGTGGGGGGCACATACTTTCTCCATATTAATGTCTATGGATGTAGATGAGGACAGTGAAGCCCCCGGAGGAGGATGTGGGGGGCACATACTTTCTCCATATTAATGTCTATGGATGTAGATGAGGAGAGTGAAGCCCCCGGAGGAGGATGTGGGGGGCACATACTGTCTCCATATTAATGTCTATGGATGTAGATGAGGACAGTGAAGCCCCCGGAGGAGGATGTGGGGGGCACATACTTTCTCCATATTAATGTCTATGGATGTAGATGAGGACAGAGAAGCCCCCGGAGGAGGATGTGGGGGGCACATACTGTCTCCATATTAATGTCTATGGATGTAGATGAGGACAGTGAAGCCCCCGGAGGTGGATGTGGGGGGCACATACTTTCTCCATATTAATGTCTATGGATGTAGATGAGGACAGTGAAGCCCCCGGAGGAGGATGTGGGGGGCACATACTTTCTCCATATTAATGTCTATGGATATAGATAAGGACAGTGAAGCCCCCGGAGGAGGATGTGGGGGGCACATACTGTCTCCATATTAATGTCTATGGATGTAGATGAGGACAGAGAAGCCCCCGGAGGAGGATGTGGGGGGCACATACTGTCTCCATATTAATGTCTATGGATGTAGATGAGGACAGAGAAGCCCCCGGAGGAGGATGTGGGGGGCACATACTGTCTCCATATTAATGTCTATGGATGTAGATGAGGACAGAGAAGCCCCCGGAGGAGGATGTGGGGGGCACATACTGTCTCCATATTAATGTCTATGGATGTAGATGAGGACAGAGAAGCCCCCGGAGGTGGATGTGGGGGGCACATACTGTCTCCATATTAATGTCTATGGATGTAGATGAGGACAGTGAAGCCCCCCGGAGGAGGATGTGGGGGGCACATACTTTCTCCATATTAATGTCTATGGATGTAGATGGAGGACAGTGAAGCCCCCCGGAGGAGGATGTGGGGGGCACATACTTTCTCCATATTAATGTCTATGGATGTAGATGAGGACAGTGAAGCCCCCGGAGGAGGATGTGGGGGGCACATACTTTCTCCATATTAATGTCTATGGATGTAGATGAGGACAGTGAAGCCCCCCGGAGGAGGATGTGGGGGGCACATACTTTCTCCATATTAATGTCTATGGATGTAGATGGAGGACAGTGAAGCCCCCGGAGGAGGATGTGGGGGGCACATACTGTCTCCATATTAATGTCTATGGATGTAGATGAGGACAGAGAAGCCCCCGGAGGAGGATGTGGGGGGCACATACTTTCTCCATATTAATGTCTATGGATGTAGATGAGGACAGTGAAGCCCCCGGAGGAGGATGTGGGGGGCACATACTTTCTCCATATTAATGTCTATGGATGTAGATGAGGACAGTGAAGCCCCCGGAGGAGGATGTGGGGGGCACATACTTTCTCCATATTAATGTCTATGGATGTAGATGAGGACAGAGAAGCCCCCGGAGGAGGATGTGGGGGGCACATACTTTCTCCATATTAATGTCTATGGATATAGATAAGGACAGTGAAGCCCCCGGAGGAGGATGTGGGGGCACATACTTTCTCCATATTAATGTCTATGGATGTAGATGAGGACAGAGAAGCCCCCGGAGGAGGATGTGGGGGGCACATACTGTCTCCATATTAATGTCTATGGATGTAGATGAGGACAGAGAAGCCCCCGGAGGAGGATGTGGGGGGCACATACTGTCTCCATATTAATGTCTATGGATGTAGATGAGGACAGAGAAGCCCCCGGAGGAGGATGTGGGGGGCACATACTGTCTCCATATTAATGTCTATGGATGTAGATGAGGACAGAGAAGCCCCCGGAGGAGGATGTGGGGGGCACATACTGTCTCCATATTAATGTCTATGGATGTAGATGAGGACAGTGAAGCCCCTGGAGGAGGATGTGGGGGGCACATACTTTCTCCATATTAATGTCTATGGATGTAGATGGAGGACAGTGAAGCCCCCGGAGGAGGATGTGGGGGGCACATACTGTCTCCATATTAATGTCTATGGATGTAGATGAGGACAGAGAAGCCCCCGGAGGAGGATGTGGGGGGCACATACTTTCTCCATATTAATGTCTATGGATGTAGATGAGGACAGTGAAGCCCCCGGAGGAGGATGTGGGGGGCACATACTTTCTCCATATTAATGTCTATGGATGTAGATGAGGACAGTGAAGCCCCCGGAGGAGGATGTGGGGGGCACATACTTTCTCCATATTAATGTCTATGGATGTAGATGAGGACAGTGAAGCCCCCGGAGGAGGATGTGGGGGGCACATACTGTCTCCATATTAATGTCTATGGATGTAGATGAGGAGAGTGAAGCCCCCGGAGGAGGATGTGGGGGGCACATACTGTCTCCATATTAATGTCTATGGATGTAGATGAGGACAGAGAAGCCCCCGGAGGAGGATGTGGGGGGCACATACTTTCTCCATATTAATGTCTATGGATGTAGATGAGGACAGTGAAGCCCCCGGAGGTGGATGTGGGGGGCACATACTTTCTCCATATTAATGTCTATGGATGTAGATGAGGACAGTGAAGCCCCCGGAGGAGGATGTGGGGGGCACATACTTTCTCCATATTAATGTCTATGGATGTAGATGAGGACAGTGAAGCCCCCGGAGGAGGATGTGGGGGGCACATACTTTCTCCATATTAATGTCTATGGATGTAGATGAGGAGAGTGAAGCCCCCGGAGGAGGATGTGGGGGGCACATACTGTCTCCATATTAATGTCTATGGATGTAGATGAGGACAGTGAAGCCCCCGGAGGAGGATGTGGGGGGCACATACTGTCTACATATTAATGTCTATGGATGTAGATGAGGACAGAGAAGCCCCCGGAGGTGGATGTGGGGGCACATACTTTCTCCATATTAATGTCTATGGATGTAGATGAGGACAGTGAAGCCCCCGGAGGAGGATGTGGGGGGCACATACTGTCTACATATTAATGTCTATGGATGTAGATGAGGACAGAGAAGCCCCCGGAGGTGGATGTGGGGGCACATACTTTCTCCATATTAATGTCTATGGATGTAGATGAGGACAGTGAAGCCCCCGGAGGAGGATGTGGGGGGCACATACTGTCTCCATATTAATGTCTATGGATGTAGATGAGGACAGTGAAGCCCCCGGAGGAGGATGTGGGGGGCACATACTTTCTCCATATTAATGTCTATGGATGTAGATGGAGGACAGTGAAGCCCCCAGAGGAGGATGTGGGGGGCACATACTTTCTCCATATTAATGTCTATGGATGTAGATGAGGACAGTGAAGCCCCCGGAGGAGGATGTGGGGGGCACATACTGTCTCCATATTAATGTCTATGGATGTAGATGAGGACAGTGAAGCCCCCGGAGGTGGATGTGGGGGGCACATACTGTCTCCATATTAATGTCTATGGATGTAGATGAGGACAGTGAAGCCCCCGGAGGAGGATGTGGGGGGCACATACTTTCTCCATATTAATGTCTATGGATGTAGATGAGCACAGTGAAGCCCCCGGAGGAGGATGTGGGGGGCACATACTTTCTCCATATTAATGTCTATGGATGTAGATGAGGACAGTGAAGCCCCCGGAGGAGGATGTGGGGGGCACATACTTTCTCCATATTAATGTCTATGGATGTAGATGAGCACAGTGAAGCCCCCGGAGGAGGATGTGGGGGGCACATACTGTCTCCATATTAATGTCTATGGATGTAGATGAGGACAGTGAAGCCCCCGGAGGTGGATGTGGGGGGCACATACTTTCTCCATATTAATGTCTATGGATGTAGATGAGGACAGTGAAGCCCCCGGAGGAGGATGTGGGGGGCACATACTGTCTCCATATTAATGTCTATGGATGAAGATGAGGACAGTGAAGCCCCCGGAGGAGGATGTGGGGGGCACATACTTTCTCCATATTAATGTCTATGGATGTAGATGAGGACAGAGAAGCCCCCGGAGGAGGATGTGGGGGGCACATACTGTCTCCATATTAATGTCTATGGATGTAGATGAGGACAGTGAAGCCCCCGGAGGAGGATGTGGGGGGCACATACTTTCTCCATATTAATGTCTATGGATGTAGATGAGGACAGAGAAGCCCCCGGAGGAGGATGTGGGGGGCACATACTTTCTCCATATTAATGTCTATGGATGTAGATGAGGACAGTGAAGCCCCCGGAGGAGGATGTGGGGGGCACATACTGTCTCCATATTAATGTCTATGGATGTAGATGAGGACAGTGAAGCCCCCGGAGGAGGATGTGGGGGGCACATACTTTCTCCATATTAATGTCTATGGATGTAGATGAGGACAGTGAAGCCCCCGGAGGAGGATGTGGGGGGCACATACTGTCTCCATATTAATGTCTATGGATGTAGATGAGGACAGTGAAGCCCCCGGAGGTGGATGTGGGGGGCACATACTGTCTCCATATTAATGTCTATGGATGTAGATGAGGACAGTGAAGCCCCCGGAGGTGGATGTGGGGGGCACATACTGTCTCCATATTAATGTCTATGGATGTAG
Source organism: Ranitomeya imitator (assembly GCF_032444005.1). Classification (NCBI taxonomy): domain Eukaryota; kingdom Metazoa; phylum Chordata; class Amphibia; order Anura; family Dendrobatidae; genus Ranitomeya; species Ranitomeya imitator. Next base: position 6,362,158 of record NC_091286.1, on the reverse strand, counting down.
ATGAGGACAGAGAAGCCCCCGGAGGTGGATGTGGGGGGCACATACTGTCTCCATATTAATGTCTATGGATGTAGATGAGGATAGAGAAGCCCCCGGAGGTGGATGTGGGGGGCACATACTTTCTCCATATTAATGTCTATGGATGTAGATGAGGACAGTGAAGCCCCCGGAGGTGGATGTGGGGGGCACATACTGTCTCCATATTAATGTCTATGGATGTAGATGAGGATAGAGAAGCCCCCGGAGGTGGATGTGGGGGGCACATACTTTCTCCATATTAATGTCTATGGATGTAGATGAGGACAGTGAAGCCCCCGGAGGAGGATGTGGGGGGCACATACTGTCTCCATATTAATGTCTATGGATGTAGATGAGGACAGTGAAGCCCCCGGAGGAGGATGTGGGGGGCACATACTTTCTCCATATTAATGTCTATGGATGTAGATGAGGACAGTGAAGCCCCCGGAGGAGGATGTGGGGGGCACATACTTTCTCCATATTAATGTCTATGGATGTAGATGAGGACAGTGAAGCCACCGGAGGAGGATGTGGGGGGCACATACTTTATCCATATTAATGTCTATGGATGTAGATGAGGACAGAGAAGCCCCCGGAGGAGGATGTGGGGGGCACATACTTTCTCCATATTAATGTCTATGGATGTAGATGAGGACAGTGAAGCCCCCGGAGGTGGATGTGGGGGGCACATACTGTCTCCATATTAATGTCTATGGATGTAGATGAGGACAGAGAAGCCCCCGGAGGAGGATGTGGGGGGCACATACTTTCTCCATATTAATGTCTATGGATGTAGATGAGGACAGAGAAGCCCCCGGAGGAGGATGTGGGGGGCACATACTTTCTCCATATTAATGTCTATGGATGTAGATGAGGACAGTGAAGCCCCCGGAGGTGGATGTGGGGGGCACATACTTTCTCCATATTAATGTCTATGGATGTAGATGAGGACAGTGAAGCCCCCGGAGGAGGATGTGGGGGGCACATACTTTCTCCATATTAATGTCTATGGATGTAGATGAGGACAGTGAAGCCCCCGGAGGAGGATGTGGGGGGCACATACTGTCTCCATATTAATGTCTATGGATGTAGATGAGGACAGAGAAGCCCCCGGAGGAGGATGTGGGGGGCACATACTGTCTCCATATTAATGTCTATGGATGTAGATGAGGACAGTGAAGCCCCCGGAGGAGGATGTGGGGGGCACATACTGTCTCCATATTAATGTCTATGGATGTAGATGAGGACAGTGAAGCCCCCGGAGGAGGATGTGGGGGGCACATACTTTCTCCATATTAATGTCTATGGATGTAGATGAGGACAGTGAAGCCCCCGGAGGAGGATGTGGGGGGCACATACTTTCTCCATATTAATGTCTATGGATGTAGATGAGGACAGTGAAGCCACCGGAGGAGGATGTGGGGGGCACATACTGTCTCCATATTAATGTCTATGGATGTAGATGAGGACAGAGAAGCCCCCGGAGGAGGATGTGGGGGGCACATACTTTCTCCATATTAATGTCTATGGATGTAGATGAGGACAGAGAAGCCCCCGGAGGAGGATGTGGGGGGCACATACTTTCTCCATATTAATGTCTATGGATGTAGATGAGGACAGTGAAGCCCCCGGAGGTGGATGTGGGGGGCACATACTTTCTCCATATTAATGTCTATGGATGTATATGAGGACAGTGAAGCCCCCGGAGGAGGATGTGGGGGGCACATACTTTCTCCATATTAATGTCTATGGATGTAGATGAGGACAGAGAAGCCCCCGGAGGAGGATGTGGGGGGCACATACTGTCTCCATATTAATGTCTATGGATGTAGAGGACAGTGAAGCCCCCGGAGGTGGATGTGGGGGGCACATACTGTCTCCATATTAATGTCTATGGATGTAGATGAGGACAGTGAAGCCCCCGGAGGAGGATGTGGGGGGCACATACTTTCTCCATATTAATGTCTATGGATGTAGATGAGGACAGTGAAGCCCCCGGAGGAGGATGTGGGGGGCACATACTTTCTCCATATTAATGTCTATGGATGTAGATGAGGACAGTGAAGCCCCCGGAGGAGGATGTGGGGGGCACATACTTTCTCCATATTAATGTCTATGGATGTAGATGAGGACAGAGAAGCCCCCGGAGGAGGATGTGGGGGGCACATACTTTCTCCATATTAATGTCTATGGATGTAGATGAGGACAGTGAAGCCCCCGGAGGAGGATGTGGGGGGCACATACTTTCTCCATATTAATGTCTATGGATGTAGATGAGGACAGTGAAGCCCCCGGAGGAGGATGTGGGGGGCACATACTTTCTCCATATTAATGTCTATGGATGTAGATGAGGACAGAGAAGCCCCCGGAGGAGGATGTGGGGGGGCACATACTGTCTCCATATTAATGTCTATGGATGTAGATGAGGACAGTGAAGCCCCCGGAGGAGGATGTGGGGGGCACATACTTTCTCCATATTAATGTCTATGGATGTAGATGAGGACAGAGAAGCCCCCGGAGGAGGATGTGGGGGGCACATACTTTCTCCATATTAATGTCTATGGATGTAGATGAGGACAGTGAAGCCCCCGGAGGTGGATGTGGGGGGCACATACTGTCTCCATATTAATGTCTATAGATGTAGATGAGGACAGTGAAGCCCCCGGAGGAGGATGTGGGGGGCACATACTTTCTCCATATTAATGTCTATGGATGTAGATGAGGACAGTGAAGCCCCCGGAGGTGGATGTGGGGGGCACATACTTTCTCCATATTAATGTCTATAGATGTAGATGAGGACAGTGAAGCCCCCGGAGGTGGATGTGGGGGGCACATACTTTCTCCATATTAATGTCTATGGATGTAGATGAGGACAGTGAAGCCCCCGGAGGAGGATGTGGGGGGCACATACTTTCTCCATATTAATATCTATGGATGTAGATGAGGACAGTGAAGCCCCCGGAGGAGGATGTGGGGGGCACATACTTTCTCCATATTAATGTCTATGGATGTAGATGAGGACAGTGAAGCCCCCGGAGGTGGATGTGGGGGGCACATACTTTCTCCATATTAATGTCTATGGATGTAGATGAGGACAGTGAAGCCCCCGGAGGAGGATGTGGGGGGCACATACTTTCTCCATATTAATGTCTATGGATGTAGATGAGGACAGAGAAGCCCCCGGAGGAGGATGTGGGGGGCACATACTTTCTCCATATTAATGTCTATAGATGTAGATGATGACAGTGAAGCCCCCGGAGGTGGATGTGGGGGGCACATACTTTCTCCATATTAATGTCTATGGATGTAGATGAGGACAGTGAAGCCCCCGGAGGTGGATGTGGGGGGCACATACTTTCTCCATATTAATGTCTATGGATGTAGATGAGGACAGTGAAGCCCCCGGAGGAGGATGTGGGGGGCACATACTTTCTCCATATTAATGTCTATGGATGTAGATGAGGACAGTGAAGCCCCCGGAGGAGGATGTGGGGGGCACATACTTTCTCCATATTAATGTCTATGGATGTAGATGAGGACAGTGAAGCCCCCGGAGGTGGATGTGGGGGGCACATACTGTCTCCATATTAATGTCTATGGATGTAGATGAGGACAGTGAAGCCCCCGGAGGTGGATGTGGGGGGCACATACTGTCTCCATATTAATGTCTATGGATGTAGATGAGGACAGAGAAGCCCCCGGAGGTGGATGTGAGGGGCACATACTTTCTCCATATTAATGTCTATGGATGTAGATGAGGACAGTGAAGCCCCCGGAGGTGGATGTGGGGGGCACATACTGTCTCCATATTAATGTCTATGGATGTAGATGAGGACAGAGAAGCCCCCGGAGGAGGATGTGGGGGGCACATACTTTCTCCATATTAATGTCTATGGATGTAGATGAGGACAGAGAAGCCCCCGGAGGTGGATGTGGGGGGCACATACTATCTCCATATTAATGTCTATGGATGTAGATGAGGACAGAGAAGCCCCCGGAGGTGGATGTGGGGGGCACATACTGTCTCCATATTAATGTCTATGGATGTAGATGAGGACAGAGAAGCCCCCGGAGGTGGATGTGAGGGGCACATACTTTCTCCATATTAATGTCTATGGATGTAGATGAGGACAGAGAAGCCCCCGGAGGTGGATGTGGGGGGCACATACTGTCTCCATATTAATGTCTATGGATGTAGATGAGGACAGAGAAGCCCCCGGAGGAGGATGTGAGGGGCACATACTTTCTCCATATTAATGTCTATGGATGTAGATGAGGACAGAGAAGCCCCCGGAGGTGGATGTGAGGGGCACATACTTTCTCCATATTAATGTCTATGGATGTAGATGAGGACAGAGAAGCCCCCGGAGGTGGATGTGGGGGGCACATACTTTCTCCATATTAATGTCTATGGATGTAGATGAGGACAGAGAAGCCCCCGGAGGTGGATGTGGGGGGCACATACTTTCTCCATATTAATGTCTATGGATGTAGATGAGGACAGTGAAGCCCCCGGAGGTGGATGTGAGGGGCACATACTTTCTCCATATTAATGTCTATGGATGTAGATGAGGACAGTGAAGCCCCCGGAGGAGGATGTGGGGGGCACATACTTTCTCCATATTAATGTCTATGGATGTAGATGAGGACAGAGAAGCCCCCGGAGGTGGATGTGGGGGGCACATACTTTCTCCATATTAATGTCTATGGATGTAGATGAGGACAGAGAAGCCCCCGGAGGAGGATGTGGGGGGCACATACTTTCTCCATATTAATGTCTATGGATGTAGATGAGGACAGTGAAGCCCCCGGAGGAGGATGTGGGGGGCACATACTTTCTCCATATTAATGTCTATGGATGTAGATGAGGACAGAGAAGCCCCCGGAGGAGGATGTGGGGGGCACATACTTTCTCCATATTAATGTCTATGGATGTAGATGAGGACAGAGAAGCCCCCGGAGGAGGATGTGGGGGGCACATACTTTCTCCATATTAATGTCTATGGATGTAGATGAGGACAGAGAAGCCCCCGGAGGAGGATGTGGGGGGCACATACTTTCTCCATATTAATGTCTATGGATGTAGATGAGGACAGTGAAGCCCCCGGAGGAGGATGTGGGGGGCACATACTTTCTCCATATTAATGTCTATGGATGTAGATGAGGACAGTGAAGCCCCCGGAGGAGGATGTGGGGGGCACATACTTTCTCCATATTAATGTCTATGGATGTAGATGAGGACAGTGAAGCCCCCGGAGGAGGATGTGGGGGGCACATACTTTCTCCATATTAATGTCTATGGAGGTAGATGAGGACAGTGAAGCCCCCGGAGGAGGATGTGGGGGGCACATACTTTCTCCATATTAATGTCTATGGATGTAGATGAGGACAGAGAAGCCCCCGGAGGAGGATGTGGGGGGCACATACTTTCTCCATATTAATGTCTATGGATGTAGATGAGGACAGTGAAGCCCCCGGAGGAGGATGTGGGGGGCACATACTTTCTCCATATTAATGTCTATGGATGTAGATGAGGACAGTGAAGCCCCCGGAGGAGGATGTGGGGGGCACATACTGTCTCCATATTAATGTCTATGGATGTAGATGAGGACAGTGAAGCCCCCGGAGGAGGATGTGGGGGGCACATACTTTCTCCATATTAATGTCTATGGATGTAGATGAGGACAGAGAAGCCCCCGGAGGAGGATGTGGGGGGCACATACTTTCTCCATATTAATGTCTATGGATGTAGATGAGGACAGTGAAGCCCCCGGAGGAGGATGTGGGGGGCACATACTGTCTCCATATTAATGTCTATGGATGTAGATGAGGACAGTGAAGCCCCCGGAGGAGGATGTGGGGGGCACATACTTTCTCCATATTAATATCTATGGATGTAGATGAGGACAGTGAAGCCCCCGGAGGAGGATGTGGGGGGCACATACTGTCTCCATATTAATGTCTATGGATGTAGATGAGGACAGTGAAGCCCCCGGAGGAGGATGTGGGGGGCACATACTTTCTCCATATTAATGTCTATGGATGTAGATGAGGACAGTGAAGCCCCCGGAGGAGGATGTGGGGGGCACATACTGTCTCCATATTAATGTCTATGGATGTAGATGAGGACAGTGAAGCCCCCGGAGGAGGATGTGGGGGGCACATACTTTCTCCATATTAATATCTATGGATGTAGATGAGGACAGTGAAGCCCCCGGAGGAGGATGTGGGGGGCACATACTGTCTCCATATTAATGTCTATGGATGTAGATGAGGATAGTGAAGCCCCCGGAGGAGGATGTGGGGGGCATATACTTTCTCCATATTAATGTCTATGGATGTAGATGAGGACAGAGAAGCCCCCGGAGGTGGATGTGGGGGGCACATACTTTCTCCATATTAATGTCTATGGATGTAGATGAGGACAGTGAAGCCCCCGGAGGTGGATGTGGGGGGCACATACTGTCTCCATATTAATGTCTATAGATGTAGATGAGGACAGAGAAGCCCCCGGAGGAGGATGTGGGGGGCACATACTGTCTCCATATTAATGTCTATGGATGTAGATGAGGACAGAGAAGCCCCCGGAGGAGGATGTGGGGGGCACATACTGTCTCCATATTAATGTCTATGGATGTAGATGAGGACAGTGAAGCCCCCGGAGGTGGATGTGTGGGGCACATACTTTCTCCATATTAATGTCTATGGATGTAGATGAGGACAGTGAAGCCCCCGGAGGAGGATGTGGGGGGCACATACTTTCTCCATATTAATGTCTATGGATGTAGATGAGGACAGTGAAGCCCCCGGAGGTGGATGTGAGGGGCACATACTGTCTCCATATTAATGTCTATGGATGTAGATGAGGACAGAGAAGCCCCCGGAGGTGGATGTGGGGGGCACATACTTTCTCCATGTTAATGTCTATGGATGTAGATGAGGACAGTGAAGCCCCCGGAGGAGGATGTGGGGGGCACATACTTTCTCCATATTAATGTCTATGGATGTAGATGAGGACAGTGAAGCCCCCGGAGGAGGATGTGGGGGGCACATACTGTCTCCATATTAATGTCTATGGATGTAGATGAGGACAGTGAAGCCCCAGGAGGAGGATGTGGGGGGCACATACATTCTCCATATTAATGTCTATGGAGATGTAGATGAGGACAGTGAAGCCCCCGGAGGTGGATGTGGGGGGCACATACTGTCTCCATATTAATGTCTATGGATGTAGATGAGGACAGAGAAGCCCCCGGAGGAGGATGTGGGGGGCACATACATTCTCCATATTAATGTCTATGGAGATGTAGATGAGGACAGTGAAGCCCCCGGAGGTGGATGTGAGGGGCACATACTGTCTCCATATTAATGTCTATGGATGTAGATGAGGACAGAGAAGCCCCCGGAGGAGGATGTGGGGGGCACATACTGTCTCCATATTAATGTCTATGGATGTAGATGAGGACAGAGAAGCCCCCGGAGGTGGATGTGGGGGGCACATACTGTCTCCATATTAATGTCTATGGATGTAGATGAGGACAGTGAAGCCCCAGGAGGAGGATGTGGGGGGCACATACTGTCTCCATATTAATGTCTATGGATGTAGATGAGGACAGAGAAGCCCCCGGAGGAGGATGTGGGGGGCACATACATTCTCCATATTAATGTCTATGGAGATGTAGATGAGGACAGTGAAGCCCCCGGAGGAGGATGTGGGGGGCACATACTGTCTCCATATTAATGTCTATGGATGTAGATGAGGACAGAGAAGCCCCCGGAGGTGGATGTGGGGGGCACATACTGTCTCCATATTAATGTCTATGGATGTAGATGAGGACAGTGAAGCCCCAGGAGGAGGATGTGGGGGGCACATACTGTCTCCATATTAATGTCTATGGATGTAGATGAGGACAGAGAAGCCCCCGGAGGAGGATGTGGGGGGCACATACATTCTCCATATTAATGTCTATGGAGATGTAGATGAGGACAGTGAAGCCCCCGGAGGTGGATGTGGGGGGCACATACTTTCTCCATATTAATGTCTATGGATGTAGATGAGGACAGTGAAGCCCCAGGAGGAGGATGTGGGGGGCACATACTGTCTCCATATTAATGTCTATGGATGTAGATGAGGACAGAGAAGCCCCCGGAGGAGGATGTGGGGGGCACATACATTCTCCATATTAATGTCTATGGAGATGTAGATGAGGACAGTGAAGCCCCCGGAGGTGGATGTGGGGGGCACATACTTTCTCCATATTAATGTCTATGGATGTAGATGAGGACAGAGAAGCCCCCGGAGGAGGATGTGGGGGGCACATACTGTCTCCATATTAATGTCTATGGATGTAGATGAGGACAGTGAAGCCCCCGGAGGTGGATGTGGGGGGCACATACTTTCTCCATATTAATGTCTATGGATGTAGATGAGGACAGTGAAGCCCCCGGAGGTGGATGTGGGGGGCACATACTTTCTCCATATTAATGTCTATGGATGTAGATGAGGACAGTGAAGCCCCCGGTGGAGGATGTGGGGGGCACATACTGTCTCCATATTAATGTCTATGGATGTAGATGAGGACAGAGAAGCCCCCGGAGGAGGATGTGGGGGGCACATACTGTCTCCATATTAATGTCTATGGATGTAGATGAGGACAGAGAAGCCCCCGGAGGAGGATGTGGGGGGCACATACTTTCTCCATATTAATGTCTATGGATGTAGATGGGGACAGAGAAGCCCCCGGAGGAGGATGTGGGGGGCACATACTTTCTCCATATTAATGTCTATGGATGTAGATGAGGACAGTGAAGCCCCCGGAGGTGGATGTGGGGGGCACATACTTTCTCCATATTAATGTCTATGGATGTAGATGGGGACAGAGAAGCCCCCGGAGGTGGATGTGGGGGGCACATACTTTCTCCATATTAATGTCTATGGATGTAGATGAGGACAGTGAAGCCCCCGGAGGTGGATGTGGGGGGCACATACTGTCTCCATATTAATGTCTATGGATGTAGATGAGGACAGTGAAGCCCCCGGAGGAGGATGTGGGGGGCACATACTTTCTCCATATTAATGTCTATGGATGTAGATGAGGACAGAGAAGCCCCCGGAGGAGGATGTGGGGGGCACATACTTTCTCCATATTAATGTCTATGGATGTAGATGGGGACAGAGAAGCCCCCGGAGGAGGATGTGGGGGGCACATACTGTCTCCATATTAATGTCTATGGATGTAGATGAGGACAGTGAAGCCCCCGGAGGTGGATGTGGGGGGCACATACTTTCTCCATATTAATGTCTATGGATGTAGATGAGGACAGTGAAGCCCCCGGAGGTGGATGTGGGGGGCACATACTTTCTCCATATTAATGTCTATGGATGTAGATGAGGACAGAGAAGCCCCCGGAGGTGGATGTGGGGGGCACATACTGTCTCCATATTAATGTCTATGGATGTAGATGAGGACAGTGAAGCCCCCGGAGGTGGATGTGGGGGGCACATACTTTCTCCATATTAATGTCTATGGATGTAGATGAGGACAGTGATGCCCCCGGAGGTGGATGTGGGGGGCACATACTTTCTCCATATTAATGTCTATGGATGTAGATGAGGACAGAGAAGCCCCCGGAGGAGGATGTGGGGGGCACATACTTTCTCCATATTAATGTCTATGGATGTAGATGAGGACAGTGAAGCCCCCGGAGGTGGATGTGGGGGGCACATACTTTCTCCATATTAATGTCTATGGATGTAGATGAGGACAGAGAAGCCCCCGGAGGAGGATGTGGGGGGCACATACTGTCTCCATATTAATGTCTATGGAGATGTAGATGAGGACAGTGAAGCCCCCGGAGGAGGATGTGGGGGGCACATACTTCCTCCATATTAATGTCTATGGAGATGTAGATGAGGACAGTGAAGCCCCCGGAGGAGGATGTGGGGGGCACATACTGTCTCCATATTAATGTCTATGGATGTAGATGAGGACAGAGAAGCCCCCGGAGGAGGATGTGGGGGGCACATACTTTCTCCATATTAATGTCTATGGATGTAGATGAGGACAGTGAAGCCCCCGGAGGAGGATGTGGGGGGCACATACTGTCTCCATATTAATGTCTATGGATGTAGATGAGGACAGAGAAGCCCCCGGAGGAGGATGTGGGGGGCACATACTTTCTCCATATTAATGTCTATGGATGTAGATGAGGACAGTGAAGCCCCCGGAGGAGGATGTGGGGGGCACACACTTTCTCCATATTAATGTCTATGGATGTAGATGAGGACAGTGAAGCCCCCCGGAGGAGGATGTGGGGGGCACATACTTTCTCCATATTAATGTCTATGGATGTAGATGAGGACAGAGAAGCCCCCGGAGGAGGATGTGGGGGGCACATACTTTCTCCATATTAATGTCTATGGATGTAGATGAGGACAGTGAAGCCCCCGGAGGAGGATGTGGGGGGCACATACTGTCTCCATATTAATGTCTATGGATGTAGATGAGGACAGAGAAGCCCCCGGAGGAGGATGTGGGGGGCACATACTTTCTCCATATTAATGTCTATGGATGTAGATGAGGACAGTGAAGCCCCCGGAGGAGGATGTGGGGGGCACATACTGTCTCCATATTAATGTCTATGGATGTAGATGAGGACAGAGAAGCCCCCGGAGGTGGATGTGGGGGGCACATACTTTCTCCATATTAATGTCTATGGATGTAGATGAGGACAGTGAAGCCCCCGGAGGTGGATGTGGGGGGCACATACTGTCTCCATATTAATGTCTATGGATGTAGATGAGGACAGAGAAGCCCCCGGAGGAGGATGTGGGGGGCACATACTGTCTCCATATTAATGTCTATGGATGTAGATGAGGACAGTGAAGCCCCCGGAGGAGGATGTGGGGGGCACATACTGTCGCCATATTAATGTCTATGGATGTAGATGAGGACAGAGAAGCCCCCGGAGGTGGATGTGGGGGGCACATACTGTCTCCATATTAATGTCTATGGAGGTAGATGAGGACAGAGAAGCCCCCGGAGGAGGATGTGGGGGGCACATACTGTCTCCATATTAATGTCTATGGATGTAGATGAGGACAGAGAAGCCCCCGGAGGTGGATGTGGGGGGCACATACTTTCTCCATATTAATGTCTATGGATGTAGATGAGGACAGAGAAGCCCCCGGAGGAGGATGTGGGGGGCACATACTGTCTCCATATTAATGTCTATGGATGTAGATGAGGACAGAGAAGCCCCCGGAGGAGGATGTGGAGGGCACATACTGTCTCCATATTAATGTCTATGGATGTAGATGAGGACAGAGAAGCCCCCGGAGGTGGATGTGGGGGGCACATACTTTCTCCATATTAATGTCTATGGAGGTAGATGAGGACAGAGAAGCCCCCGGAGGTGGATGTGGGGGGCACATACTTTCTCCATATTAATGTCTATGGATGTAGATGAGGACAGTGAAGCCCCCGGAGGTGGATGTGGGGGGCACATACTGTCTCCATATTAATGTCTATGGAGATGTAGATGAGGACAGTGAAGCCCCCGGAGGTGGATGTGGGGGGCACATACTTTCTCCATATTAATGTCTATGGATGTAGATGAGGACAGAGAAGCCCCCGGAGGAGGATGTGGGGGGCACATACTTTCTCCATATTAATGTCTATGGAGATGTAGATGAGGACAGTGAAGCCCCCGGAGGTGGATGTGGGGGGCACATACTTTCTCCATATTAATGTCTATGGAGGTAGATGAGGACAGTGAAGCCCCCGGAGGAGGATGTGGGGGGCACATACTGTCTCCATATTAATGTCTATGGATGTAGATGAGGACAGTGAAGCCCCCGGAGGAGGATGTGGGGGGCACATACTGTCTCCATATTAATGTCTATGGATGTAGATGAGGACAGAGAAGCCCCCGGAGGAGGATGTGGGGGGCACATACTGTCTCCATATTAATGTCTATGGATGTAGATGAGGACAGTGAAGCCCCCGGAGGAGGATGTGGGGGGCACATACTGTCTCCATATTAATGTCTATGGATGTAGATGAGGACAGAGAAGCCCCCGGAGGAGGATGTGGGGGGCACATACTTTCTCCATATTAATGTCTATGGATGTAGATGAGGACAGTGAAGCCCCCGGAGGAGGATGTGGGGGGCACATACTGTCTCCATATTAATGTCTATAGATGTAGATGAGGACAGTGAAGCCCCCGGAGGAGGATGTGGGGGGCACATACTTTCTCCATATTAATGTCTATGGGTGTAGATGAGGACAGTGAAGCCCCCGGAGGAGGATGTGGGGGGCACATACTTTCTCCATATTAATGTCTATGGATGTAGATGAGGACAGAGAAGCCCCCGGAGGAGGATGTGGGGGGCACATACTTTCTCCATATTAATGTCTATGGATGTAGAGGACAGAGAAGCCCCCGGAGGAGGATGTGGGGGGCACATACTTTCTCCATATTAATGTCTATGGATGTAGATGAGGACAGTGAAGCCCCCGGAGGTGGATGTGGGGGGCACATACTGTCTCCATATTAATGTCTATGGATGTAGATGAGGACAGTGAAGCCCCCGGAGGTGGATGTGGGGGGCACATACTTTCTCCATATTAATGTCTATGGATGTAGATGAGGACAGTGAAGCCCCCGGAGGAGGATGTGGGGGGCACATACTGTCTCCATATTAATGTCTATGGATGTAGATGAGGACAGTGAAGCCCCCGGAGGAGGATGTGGGGGGCACATACTTTCTCCATATTAATGTCTATGGATGTAGATGAGGACAGAGAAGCCCCTGGAGGAGGATGTGGGGGGCACATACTGTCTCCATATTAATGTCTATAGATGTAGATGAGGACAGAGAAGCCCCCGGAGGAGGATGTGGGGGGCACATACTTTCTCCATATTAATGTCTATGGATGTAGATGAGGACAGTGAAGCCCCCGGAGGAGGATGTGGGGGCACATACTTTCTCCATATTAATGTCTATGGATGTAGATGAGGACAGTGAAGCCCCCGGAGGAGGATGTGGGGGGCACATACTGTCTCCATATTAATGTCTATGGATGTAGATGAGGACAGTGAAGCCCCCGGAGGAGGATGTGGGGGGCACATACTTTCTCCATATTAATGTCTATGGATGTAGAGGACAGAGAAGCCCCCGGAGGAGGATGTGGGGGGCACATACTGTCTCCATATTAATGTCTATGGATGTAGATGAGGACAGTGAAGCCCCCGGAGGTGGATGTGGGGGCACATACTTTCTCCATATTAATGTCTATGGATGTAGATGAGGACAGAGAAGCCCCCGGAGGTGGATGTGGGGGGCACATACTTTCTCCATATTAATGTCTATGGATGTAGATGAGGACAGTGAAGCCCCCGGAGGAGGATGTGGGGGGCACATACTGTCTCCATATTAATGTCTATAGATGTAGATGAGGACAGTGAAGCCCCCGGAGGAGGATGTGGGGGGCACATACTTTCTCCATATTAATGTCTATGGGTGTAGATGAGGACAGTGAAGCCCCCGGAGGAGGATGTGGGGGGCACATACTTTCTCCATATTAATGTCTATGGATGTAGATGAGGACAGAGAAGCCCCCGGAGGAGGATGTGGGGGGCACATACTTTCTCCATATTAATGTCTATGGATGTAGATGAGGACAGTGAAGCCCCCGGAGGAGGATGTGGGGGGCACATACTGTCTCCATATTAATGTCTATGGATGTAGATGAGGACAGTGAAGCCCCCGGAGGAGGATGTGGGGGGCACATACTTTCTCCATATTAATGTCTATGGATGTAGAGGACAGAGAAGCCCCCGGAGGAGGATGTGGGGGCACATACTTTCTCCATATTAATGTCTATGGATGTAGATGAGGACAGAGAAGCCCCTGGAGGAGGATGTGGGGGGCACATACTGTCTCCATATTAATGTCTATAGATGTAGATGAGGACAGAGAAGCCCCCGGAGGAGGATGTGGGGGGCACATACTTTCTCCATATTAATGTCTATGGATGTAGATGAGGACAGTGAAGCCCCCGGAGGAGGATGTGGGGGCACATACTTTCTCCATATTAATGTCTATGGATGTAGATGAGGACAGTGAAGCCCCCGGAGGTGGATGTGGGGGGCACATACTGTCTCCATATTAATGTCTATGGATGTAGATGAGGACAGTGAAGCCCCCGGAGGAGGATGTGGGGGGCACATACTGTCTCCATATTAATGTCTATGGATGTAGATGAGGACAGAGAAGCCCCCGGAGGAGGATGTGGGGGGCACATACTTTCTCCATATTAATGTCTATGGATGTAGATGAGGACAGAGAAGCCCCCGGAGGAGGATGTGGGGGGCACATACTTTCTCCATATTAATGTCTATGGATGTAGATGAGGTCAGAGAAGCCCCCGGAGGAGGATGTGTGGGGCACATACTTTCTCCATATTAATTTATATGGATGTACATGAGGACAGTGAAGCCCCCGGAGGTGGATGTGGGGGTCACATACTTTCTCCATATTAATGTCTATGGATGTAGATGAGGACAGAGAAGCCCCCGGAGGTGGATGTGGGGGGCACATACTTTCTCCATATTAATGTCTATGGATGTAGATGAGGACAGTGAAGCCCCCGGAGGTGGATGTGGGGGGCACATACTTTCTCCATATTAATGTCTATGGATGTAGATGAGGACAGTGAAGCCCCCGGAGGTGGATGTGGGGGGCACATACTTTCTCCATATTAATGTCTATGGATGTAGATGAGGACAGAGAAGCCCCCGGAGGAGGATGTGGGGGGCACATACTGTCTCCATATTAATGTCTATGGATGTAGATGAGGACAGAGAAGCCCCCGGAGGAGGATGTGGGGGGCACATACTGTCTCCATATTAATGTCTATGGATGTAGATGAGGACAGTGAAGCCCCCGGAGGTGGATGTGGGGGGCACATACTTTCTCCATATTAATGTCTATGGATGTAGATGAGGACAGTGAAGCCCCCGGAGGTGGATGTGGGGGGCACATACTTTCTCCATATTAATGTCTATGGATGTAGATGAGGACAGAGAAGCCCCCGGAGGAGGATGTGGGGGGCACATACTGTCTCCATATTAATGTCTATGGAGATGTAGATGAGGACAGTGAAGCCCCCGGAGGAGGATGTGGGGGGCACATACTTCCTCCATATTAATGTCTATGGAGATGTAGATGAGGACAGTGAAGCCCCCGGAGGAGGATGTGGGGGGCACATACTGTCTCCATATTAATGTCTATGGATGTAGATGAGGACAGAGAAGCCCCCGGAGGAGGATGTGGGGGGCACATACTTTCTCCATATTAATGTCTATGGATGTAGATGAGGACAGTGAAGCCCCCGGAGGAGGATGTGGGGGGCACATACTGTCTCCATATTAATGTCTATGGATGTAGATGAGGACAGAGAAGCCCCCGGAGGAGGATGTGGGGGGCACATACTTTCTCCATATTAATGTCTATGAATGTAGATGAGGACAGAGAAGCCCCCGGAGGAGGATGTGGGGGGCACATACTTTCTCCATATTAATGTCTATGGATGTAGATGAGGACAGTGAAGCCCCCGGAGGAGGATGTGGGGGGCACATACTGTCTCCATATTAATGTCTATGGATGTAGATGAGGACAGAGAAGCCCCCGGAGGAGGATGTGGGGGGCACATACTTTCTCCATATTAATGTCTATGGATGTAGATGAGGACAGTGAAGCCCCCGGAGGAGGATGTGGGGGGCACATACTGTCTCCATATTAATGTCTATGGATGTAGATGAGGACAGAGAAGCCCCCGGAGGTGGATGTGGGGGGCACATACTTTCTCCATATTAATGTCTATGGATGTAGATGAGGACAGTGAAGCCCCCGGAGGTGGATGTGGGGGGCACATACTGTCTCCATATTAATGTCTATGGATGTAGATGAGGACAGAGAAGCCCCCGGAGGAGGATGTGGGGGGCACATACTGTCTCCATATTAATGTCTATGGATGTAGATGAGGACAGTGAAGCCCCCGGAGGAGGATGTGGGGGGCACATACTGTCACCATATTAATGTCTATGGATGTAGATGAGGACAGAGAAGCCCCCGGAGGAGGATGTGGGGGGCACATACTTTCTCCATATTAATGTCTATGGATGTAGATGAGGACAGTGAAGCCCCCGGAGGTGGATGTGGGGGGCACATACTTTCTCCATATTAATGTCTATGGATGTAGATGAGGACAGTGAAGCCCCCGGAGGAGGATGTGGGGGGCACATACTGTCACCATATTAATGTCTATGGATGTAGATGAGGACAGAGAAGCCCCCGGAGGTGGATGTGGGGGGCACATACTGTCTCCATATTAATGTCTATGGAGGTAGATGAGGACAGAGAAGCCCCCGGAGGAGGATGTGGGGGGCACATACTGTCTCCATATTAATGTCTATGGATGTAGATGAGGACAGAGAAGCCCCCGGAGGTGGATGTGGGGGGCACATACTTTCTCCATATTAATGTCTATGGATGTAGATGAGGACAGAGAAGCCCCCGGAGGAGGATGTGGGGGGCACATACTGTCTCCATATTAATGTCTATGGATGTAGATGAGGACAGAGAAGCCCCCGGAGGAGGATGTGGAGGGCACATACTGTCTCCATATTAATGTCTATGGATGTAGATGAGGACAGAGAAGCCCCCGGAGGTGGATGTGGGGGGCACATACTTTCTCCATATTAATGTCTATGGATGTAGATAAGGACAGAGAAGCCCCCGGAGGTGGATGTGGGGGGCACATACTTTCTCCATATTAATGTCTATGGATGTAGATGAGGACAGTGAAGCCCCCGGAGGTGGATGTGGGGGGCACATACTGTCTCCATATTAATGTCTATGGAGATGTAGATGAGGACAGTGAAGCCCCCGGAGGTGGATGTGGGGGGCACATACTTTCTCCATATTAATGTCTATAGATGTAGATGAGGACAGTGAAGCCCCCGGAGGAGGATGTGGGGGGCACATACTTTCTCCATATTAATGTCTATGGATGTAGATGAGGACAGAGAAGCCCCCGGAGGAGGATGTGGGGGGCACATACTTTCTCCATATTAATGTCTATGGAGATGTAGATGAGGACAGTGAAGCCCCCGGAGGTGGATGTGGGGGGCACATACTTTCTCCATATTAATGTCTATAGATGTAGATGAGGACAGTGAAGCCCCCGGAGGAGGATGTGGGGGGCACATACTTTCTCCATATTAATGTCTATGGATGTAGATGAGGACAGAGAAGCCCCCGGAGGAGGATGTGGGGGGCACATACTTTCTCCATATTAATGTCTATAGATGTAGATGAGGACAGTGAAGCCCCCGGAGGTGGATGTGGGGGGCACATACTTTCTCCATATTAATGTCTATGGAGGTAGATGAGGACAGTGAAGCCCCCGGAGGTGGATGTGGGGGGCACATACTTTCTCCATATTAATGTCTATGGAGGTAGATGAGGACAGTGAAGCCCCCGGAGGAGGATGTGGGGGGCACATACTGTCTCCATATTAATGTCTATGGATGTAGATGAGGACAGAGAAGCCCCCGGAGGAGGATGTGGGGGGCACATACTGTCTCCATATTAATGTCTATGGATGTAGATGAGGACAGAGAAGCCCCCGGAGGAGGATGTGGGGGGCACATACTTTCTCCATATTAATGTCTATGGATGTAGATGAGGACAGTGAAGCCCCCGGAGGAGGATGTGGGGGGCACATACTGTCTCCATATTAATGTCTATGGATGTAGATGAGGACAGTGAAGCCCCCGGAGGAGGATGTGGGGGGCACATACTTTCTCCATATTAATGTCTATGGATGTAGATGAGGACAGTGAAGCCCCCGGAGGAGGATGTGGGGGGCACATACTGTCTCCATATTAATGTCTATGGATGTAGATGAGGACAGAGAAGCCCCCGGAGGAGGATGTGGGGGGCACATACTTTCTCCATATTAATGTCTATGGATGTAGATGAGGACAGTGAAGCCCCCGGAGGAGGATGTGGGGGGCACATACTTTCTCCATATTAATGTCTATGGATGTAGATGAGGACAGTGAAGCCCCCGGAGGAGGATGTGGGGGGCACATACTGTCTCCATATTAATGTCTATAGATGTAGATGAGGACAGTGAAGCCCCCGGAGGAGGATGTGGGGGGCACATACTTTCTCCATATTAATGTCTATGGGTGTAGATGAGGACAGTGAAGCCCCCGGAGGAGGATGTGGGGGGCACATACTTTCTCCATATTAATGTCTATGGATGTAGATGAGGACAGAGAAGCCCCCGGAGGAGGATGTGGGGGGCACATACTTTCTCCATATTAATGTCTATGGATGTAGAGGACAGAGAAGCCCCCGGAGGAGGATGTGGGGGCACATACTTTCTCCATATTAATGTCTATGGATGTAGATGAGGACAGTGAAGCCCCCGGAGGTGGATGTGGGGGGCACATACTGTCTCCATATTAATGTCTATGGATGTAGATGAGGACAGTGAAGCCCCCGGAGGTGGATGTGGGGGGCACATACTTTCTCCATATTAATGTCTATGGATGTAGATGAGGACAGTGAAGCCCCCGGAGGAGGATGTGGGGGGCACATACTGTCTCCATATTAATGTCTATGGATGTAGATGAGGACAGTGAAGCCCCCGGAGGAGGATGTGGGGGGCACATACTTTCTCCATATTAATGTCTATGGATGTAGATGAGGACAGAGAAGCCCCTGGAGGAGGATGTGGGGGGCACATACTGTCTCCATATTAATGTCTATAGATGTAGATGAGGACAGAGAAGCCCCCGGAGGAGGATGTGGGGGGCACATACTGTCTCCATATTAATGTCTATAGATGTAGATGAGGACAGAGAAGCCCCCGGAGGAGGATGTGGGGGGCACATACTTTCTCCATATTAATGTCTATGGATGTAGATGAGGACAGTGAAGCCCCCGGAGGAGGATGTGGGGGCACATACTTTCTCCATATTAATGTCTATGGATGTAGATGAGGACAGTGAAGCCCCCGGAGGAGGATGTGGGGGGCACATACTGTCTCCATATTAATGTCTATGGATGTAGATGAGGACAGTGAAGCCCCCGGAGGAGGATGTGGGGGGCACATACTTTCTCCATATTAATGTCTATGGATGTAGAGGACAGAGAAGCCCCCGGAGGAGGATGTGGGGGGCACATACTGTCTCCATATTAATGTCTATGGATGTAGATGAGGACAGTGAAGCCCCCGGAGGTGGATGTGGGGGCACATACTTTCTCCATATTAATGTCTATGGATGTAGATGAGGACAGAGAAGCCCCCGGAGGTGGATGTGGGGGGCACATACTTTCTCCATATTAATGTCTATGGATGTAGATGAGGACAGTGAAGCCCCCGGAGGAGGATGTGGGGGGCACATACTGTCTCCATATTAATGTCTATAGATGTAGATGAGGACAGTGAAGCCCCCGGAGGAGGATGTGGGGGGCACATACTTTCTCCATATTAATGTCTATGGGTGTAGATGAGGACAGTGAAGCCCCCGGAGGAGGATGTGGGGGGCACATACTTTCTCCATATTAATGTCTATGGATGTAGATGAGGACAGAGAAGCCCCCGGAGGAGGATGTGGGGGGCACATACTTTCTCCATATTAATGTCTATGGATGTAGATGAGGACAGTGAAGCCCCCGGAGGAGGATGTGGGGGGCACATACTGTCTCCATATTAATGTCTATGGATGTAGATGAGGACAGTGAAGCCCCCGGAGGAGGATGTGGGGGGCACATACTTTCTCCATATTAATGTCTATGGATGTAGAGGACAGAGAAGCCCCCGGAGGAGGATGTGGGGGCACATACTTTCTCCATATTAATGTCTATGGATGTAGATGAGGACAGAGAAGCCCCTGGAGGAGGATGTGGGGGGCACATACTGTCTCCATATTAATGTCTATAGATGTAGATGAGGACAGAGAAGCCCCCGGAGGAGGATGTGGGGGGCACATACTTTCTCCATATTAATGTCTATGGATGTAGATGAGGACAGTGAAGCCCCCGGAGGAGGATGTGGGGGCACATACTTTCTCCATATTAATGTCTATGGATGTAGATGAGGACAGTGAAGCCCCCGGAGGTGGATGTGGGGGGCACATACTGTCTCCATATTAATGTCTATGGATGTAGATGAGGACAGTGAAGCCCCCGGAGGAGGATGTGGGGGGCACATACTTTCTCCATATTAATGTCTATGGATGTAGAGGACAGAGAAGCCCCCGGAGGAGGATGTGGGGGCACATACTTTCTCCATATTAATGTCTATGGATGTAGATGAGGACAGTGAAGCCCCCGGAGGAGGATGTGGGGGGCACATACTGTCTCCATATTAATGTCTATGGATGTAGATGAGGACAGAGAAGCCCCCGGAGGAGGATGTGGGGGGCACATACTTTCTCCATATTAATGTCTATGGATGTAGATGAGGACAGAGAAGCCCCCGGAGGAGGATGTGGGGGGCACATACTTTCTCCATATTAATGTCTATGGATGTAGATGAGGTCAGAGAAGCCCCCGGAGGAGGATGTGGGGGGCACATACTTTCTCCATATTAATTTATATGGATGTACATGAGGACAGTGAAGCCCCCGGAGGTGGATGTGGGGGTCACATACTTTCTCCATATTAATGTCTATGGATGTAGATGAGGACAGTGAAGCCCCCGGAGGAGGATGTGGGGGGCACATACTTTCTCCATATTAATGTCTATGGATGTAGATGAGGACAGAGAAGCCCCCGGAGGTGGATGTGGGGGGCACATACTTTCTCCATATTAATGTCTATGGATGTAGATGAGGACAGAGAAGCCCCCGGAGGTGGATGTGGGGGGCACATACTGTCTCCATATTAATGTCTATGGATGTAGATGAGGACAGAGAAGCCCCCGGAGGTGGATGTGGGGGGCACATACTTGTATTATTGTTACATGTCAAAGGTGCAACCAGTTTTGACAGCATAAAAACTGTACACGGAGTCACACATGAAACCTTCAAAGATGCGGCATTAGCTCTTGGCTTACTATTTGATGATAGTCTGTGGAGAAATACATTACTTGATGCCAGTATTCTCAACATGCCAGCAGAGCTACGTGACATGTTTGCCTACATTTGTATTTTTGGTCCTCCAGCTAAACCTCGGGACTTATGGGATGAATTTAAGGAACACTTTGTAGAAGACTACTGCCATGCATACCACTCCGACACTCTGGAGTGTGTCAATTGTGAAGGCTATGCTATGACAGATGTCCAACATGTTCTTAAAGCTCATGGCAAAACTTATATTGATTTTAATTTGCCACGTCCAGTCAAGAAACAACACCTCCTCCCACAGTATGATAAAGATTATGAGTTATCAGCAGCTGCTGAAATGAAAGCTACTCTAAATGAGGACCAACTTTTTGCTTTTGATGCTATCACTCAAGCTTTAGAAGACACTAATTCTACAGCAAAGTGTTTTTTCCTTGATGGTCCTGGTGGCAGCGGAAAAACGTACCTATATCATCTATTCCTACATCAGCTAAGAGGACAAGGAGACATTGTGTCACCTGCTGCCACTACTGGAATTGCCGCCAACTTGCTACAAGGTGGACGAACCATTCATTCTCTTTATGGGATTCCAATTCCTGTGAATGAAACATCTGTTTCCAGGATTAAGAATGATACCGATGCAGCAAAAGATTTGCACAGCACTAAACTTTTTATTATTGATGAGTGCACAATGCTATCCAAATATGCATTGCATGTCATTGATAGAGTTTTACGTGATGTCATGACTAGGGTTGAGCGACCTTGACTTTTTTAGGGTCGAGCCGGGTTTCGCGAAACCCGACTATCTCAAAAGTCGAGTCGAGTGAAATCGGCCGATTATGGCGAAAAGTCGAGGATCGACCGTGTTAAATATTAATTATTCTTATTTTTATTCTGTATCGAGCACATGGTTTCTTGCTGACACTATCAAAAGCTATTTCTGTGTATGTAGCTCAGAGTATAAGTTAACTCCATATACAGAAGACACGTGATCAGTGTTGAACATATATAAACGTCTCTTAGGAGGGGGTGGGGGCTTTTTGTCACGTGGGACGGTCACCTCCCTTCCTTCACCATCATTCTCCATGGACATGGGACAAGACACGAGGAACAACAGCTGTTAGCTACTCCATGCCATGATGACTTCAGACTTCACACAGACAGATGACTTTTACCATTCTACCTTTTAAAGATGAGTAACAGGAGAAGCGCTGATATCTACACATGGACACTCTGTTTGTAATTGTTTCATCTACCTTTTATGTTTTTGCTGCGATGGTGGATAACTTAATAAACCACTATACTTTCGTCAGAATATCATGACATTTTTCTTTTAAGAATAACGCACCTGGTTAAGTCTTGATTAGATATTTTTGCTCAATAACGATTTTTAACATTGGCCTAGCCAGCCAGTTTTGATTTTTTGTGCTATTTTTGCGTGAATTTCCTTCTTCTTGCACACGGGGGAAGACAGAAGAGTTCCGCTAGATTGTGCAAGTATTCAGGAATTCCACTTCAAAACTTCAAGTCACAAAGAACTCATACAAGAACCTACGAATTACGAAGACTTTAACAGGTGTCAGACGGATTGACAGCAAGCACTGGTAGTGCTGAAGATAGATGTGCTAAAAATAGCCGTGCTGAAGTCCGGAGCCCAGCGTTGTAAAAGCAAAGGGATTACAAGCTGAGATTTCAAGGTAAGACAAATGGATTTGATAAATTCATATGCTAAATCAAGTCAGATAGAATTTGTAAGTTTGTACGGATCTAGCTTAGAAATATTTTGGTCTAATTTATTTCAAGAATGTATAATCGAGAATTTGAAATTAGATTCTAAGCTAATATCTAGGAAAAAAAAAAAAAGAGCAACTGAAAAATATTTTACATATGGTGTATGTATTTAATGAGTTTGTCATAGAGAAGTCCAAAAAAGACAGTGTAGAAAGAATTTCTAAGGAAATGGAAATTAATGATGTTCCCAAGATTGACTGTAATGAGAAGAGTGAGGAAGATGTGACACACGTGTGTGTGGCCAACCAAGGTGACATTGACGTGTCACATGATGAAAAACAAGGTGGAGGAAGTGTAGGAGAAAATGACAAAGATGATCTACGAGGGACAGATGTACCATTGCCATTAAAAATAGACGACTGAGAGGCCCAACTCCAAACTAAATCTAAAAAAATCTTGCTAAAATTATGCAAAATCAAATCTATGAAGTACGAAGAAAATTACATATTTGTTACAAACCCTATGAAAAGATTCAGGAGTCTATCAAAGAAATTCCTCTGAAAGGGTTAAATGCTGAAGGCTCAGATCTCTCTGAGATGTCGGAAATTGACAGATGGAAGCAGGTGAGTATCCCAGGGGGAGCTCAGTTGAACACTCCATTAACACAGCTCTTCAAAGAGTCCATAGGGTTAAAGTTACATTTTGGGATAGGAATTGGCTAAAAATGTAATTATATATTATGATGAGTTATACAATGTATTATTTATTAATGTAATTATTTTATTCAATATAATTCTGCAGTTACATATATTAATATAATATACAGTAAATACTGTAGAATATTTGTATAAATAGAGATTATATTAACTGCATTTTTTTATATATATATAGTGAAATAATTAAAATTTACTCTAGTAATAATATTTAGAATTATATTTTAATACATTTATTAAGTATATACATATGTATAAGACATTTACATTATTTTGTTTTTAAATAAATATGAAATTAACCTTTATCCTTCATTTTCCCTTAGAATTTTACTTTCAAAGCGAGGATTGAACAAAAAATACCTGTTTCATGAATTTACGTCTTATTCACACAGGAAGCTATATTAACTGCATGATATATATATATATATTTAACACTTAAAAATAAATAATATATCTAATAACCTAAAAATGTGTGTACTACATGTTTTTCTGTAACATTATGTTTTTTTCCACTGCATGGTGCATGACGTGACAGCTGTGAGTTAAGGAATATCATATAGCCTTGTTTTTTAATTTTAGGAATTTTCCTCAGCCTTTACATGCAAATGGATTCCTGTACCGAAATAGCATTGGAACATTCATCTCGGGTTTCTTGTAAATGGAGGAGTCTTTTCTATAGGTTAAAACATAGTGTTAGATAATATTTGGGGAATATTCAAAGGAATATTAGAATACTAAATTTAATAGATTACAATGCGCATTGATTGATAATTAGGATACAATATTTTGGGTTAATATACATGTTTTTTATTTTTTGTATGTGAAATATACATTGTGAACGTCTATGTGTGTCACCGTCTGAGTGACAGATGACAGAAGTGCATGGGCAGCTGCTAAGAGTGAACCTAATGCTAAGTGTGTAATGCAAGAGTGACCAGAGCGTGGTATGTGGAATGTGGAATGTGTATGCACAGTTTGACAGAGGCCTCAGTCATGATTCATGGTATGTCAAAAAAAAAAAAAAAAAAAACAACAACTTTGTGTTTAATTTAATAATAGCATTCAGTTAAATTATTAGAATATTAAGATATATTTAAATATTATTATTCAACATATATTTCTTTAGTTATTATTATTTAATAAGTACAATAACACATCAATATGGTTTATCAAGAAAACCTACATTTAGAATAACATTTCCCAAATGACAATTTTTTTCATATTCAGTGTTTTTTTATGGTTACATAGATGAGTACACATCTTCAAACAAATATATGACACAAGTTGTATGACAGTTATAAAAATAATGATTTTTCACTTGGGTTTTTACAAATTAATTTTTTCATAAAATAATATTTTTTGATATTAAGGGGGAAATGTGTTTTTGATCTTGATCACATCATCACATTTCATCAATACCTCTTCTTTACACATTTTAATAAAGAAATATTAATAAGGTATTATTGGGTACAATAACAATAAATATTATAAAAGTCATTTTTTTCCTCTAATGAAGGGTATTATATGCAAAGCTGCATAATTTCAATATTTTGGTAATCCAAGGTTATGACAACATCTACATGAGGAAGTATTAACCCCTTTACCCCCAAGGGTGGTTTGCACGTTAATGACCGGGCCAATTTTTACAATTCTGACCACTGTCCCTTTATGAGGTTATAACTCTGGAACGCTTCAATGGATCCTGGTGATTCTGACATTGTTTTCTCGTGACATATTGTACTTCATGACAATGGTAAAAATTATTTGATAGTACCTGCGTTTATTTGTGAAAAAAACGGAAATTTGGCGAAAATTATGAAAATTTCGCAATTTTCCAACTTTGAATTTTTATGCAATTAAATCACAGAGATATGTCACACAAAATACTTAATAAATAACATTTCCCACATGTCTACTTTACATCAGCACAATTTTGGAAACAAAATTTTTTTTTGTTAGGGAGTTATAAGGGTTAAAAGTTGACCAGCAATTTCTCATTTCTACAACACCATTTTATTTTAGGGACCACATCTCATTTGAAGTCATTTTGAGGGGTCTATATGATAGAAAATACCCAAGTGTGACACCATTCTAAAAACTACACCCCTCAAGGTGCTCAAAACCATATTCAAGAAGTTTATTAACCCTTCTGGTGCTTCACAGGAATTTTTTGAATGTTTAAATAAAAATGAACATTTAACTTTTTTTCACAAAAAATTTAATTCAGCTCCAATTTGTTTTATTTTACCAAGGGTAACAGGAGAAAATGGACCCCAAACATTGTTGTACAATTTGTCCTGAGTATGCCAATACCCCACATGTGGGGGTAAACCACTGTTTGGGCGCATGGCAGAGCTCGGAAGCGAAGGAGTGCCATTTGACTTTCAATGCAAAATTGACTGGAATTGAGATGGGACGCCATGTTTCGTTTGGAGAGCCCCTGATGTGGCTAAACATTGAAACCCCCCACAAGTGACACCATTTTGGAAAGTAGACCCCCTAAGGAACTTATCTAGAGGTGTGGTGAGCACTTTGACCCAACAAGTGCTTCACAGAAGTTTATAATGCAGAACCATAAAAATAAAAAATCATATTTTTTCACAAAAATTATCTTTTCGCCCCCAATTTTTTATTTTCCCAAGGGTAAGAGAAGAAATTGGACCCCAAAATTTGTTGTACAATTTGTCCTGAGTCCGCTGATAGCCCATATGTGGGGGTAAACCACTGTTTGGGCGGATGGGAGAGCTCGGAAGGGAAGGAGCGCCGTTTGACTTTTCAATGCAAAATTGACAGGAATTGAGATGGGACCTCATGTTGCGTTTGAAGAGCCACTGATGTGCCTAAACATTGAAACCCCCCACAAGTGACACCATTTTGGAAAGTAGACCCCCTAAGGAACTTATCTAGAGGTGTGGTGAGCACTTTGACCCACCAAGTGCTTCACAGAAGTTTATAATGTAGAACCGTAAAAATAAAAAATCATATTTTTTCACAAAAATTATCTTTTTGCCCCCAATTTTTTATTTTCCCAAGGGTAAGTGAAGAAATTGGACCCCAAAACTTGTTGTACAATTTGTCCTGAGTACGCTGATACCCCATATGTGGGGGTAAACCACTGTTTGGGTGGATGGGAGAGCTCGGAAGGGAAGGAGCGCCGTTTGACTTTTCAAAGCAAAATTGACAGGAATTGAGATGGGACGCCATGTTGCGTTTGAAGAGCCACTGATGTGCCTAAACATTGAAACCCCCCACAAATGACACCATTTTGGAAAGTAGACCCCCTAAGGAACTTATCTAGAGGTGTGGTGAGCACTTTGACCCACCAAGTGCTTCACAGAAGTTTATAATGCAGAGCCGTAAAAATAAAACAAAATTTTTTTCCCACAAAAATTATTTTTTTAGCCCCCAGTTTTGTATTTTCCTGAGGGTAACAGGAGAAATTGGACCCCAAAATTTGTTGCCCAATTTGTCCTGAGTGCGATGATACCCCATATGTGGGGGGAACCACTGTTTGGGCACATGGGAGGGCTCAGAAGGGAAGGAGTGCCATTTGAATGCAGACTTAGATGGAATGGTCTGCAGGTGTCACATTGCGTTTGCAGAGCCCCTAATGTACCTAAACAGTAGAAACCCCCCACAAGTGACACCATTTTGGAAAGTAGACCCCCTTAGGAACTTATCTAGATGTGTGCTGAGCGCTTTGACCCACCAAGGGCTTCACAGAAGTTTATAATGGAGAGCCATAAAAATAAAACAAAAATTTTTTCCCACAAAAATTATTTTTAGCCCCCAGTTTTGTATTTTCCCGAGGGTAACAGGAGAAATTCGACCCCACAATTTGTTGTCCAATTTGTCCTGAGTGCGCTGATACCCCATATGTGGGGGGGAACCACTGTTTGGGCGCATGGGAGGGCTCGGAAGGGAAGGAGCGCCATTTGGAATGAGGACTTAGATGGAATGGTCTGCAGGTGTCACATTGCATTTGCAGAGCCCCTAATGTACCTAAACAGTAGAAACCTCCCACAAGTAACATAGTAACATAGTAACATAGTTAGTAAGGCCGAAAAAAGACATTTGTCCATCCAGTTCAGCCTATATTCCATCATAATAAATACCCAGATCTACGTCCTTCTACAGAACCTAATAATTGTATGATACAATATTGTTCTGCTCCAGGAAGACATCCAGGCCTCTCTTGAACCCCTCGACTGAGTTCGCCATCACCACCTCCTCAGGCAAGCAATTCCAGATTCTCACTGCCCTAACAGTAAAGAATCCTCTTCTATGTTGGTGGAAAAACCTTCTCTCCTCCAGACGCAAAGAATGCCCCCTTGTGCCCGTCACCTTCCTTGGTATAAACAGATCCTCAGCGAGATATTTGTATTGTCCCCTTATATACTTATACATGGTTATTAGATCGCCCCTCAGTCGTCTTTTTTCTAGACTAAATAATCCTAATTTCGCTAATCTATCTGGGTATTGTAGTTCTCCCATCCCCTTTATTAATTTTGTTGCCCTCCTTTGTACTCTCTCTAGTTCCATTATATCCTTCCTGAGCACCGGTGCCCAAAACTGGACACAGTGACACCATTTTGGAAACTAGACCCCCTAAGGAACTCATCTAGATGTGTTGTGATAGCTTTGAACCCCCAAGTGTTTCACTACAGTTTGTAACGCAGAGCCGTGAAAATTAAAAAAAAAAATCTTTCCCCCCAAAATTATTTTTTAGCCCCCAGTTTTGTATTTTCCCGAGGGTAAGAGGAGAAATTCGACCCCAAAAGTTGTTGTCCAATTTGTCCTGAGTACGCTGATACCCCGTATGTTGGGGGAAACCACCGTTTGAGCGCATGGCAGAGCTCGGAAGGGAAGGTGCGCCATTTGGAATGCAGACTTAGATGGAATGGTCTGCAGACGTCACATTGCATTTGCAGAACCCCTAATGTACCTAAACAGTAGAAACCCCCCACAAGTGACCCCATATTGGAAACTAGACCCCCCAGGGAACTAATCTAGATGTGTTGTGAGAACTTTGAACCCCCAAGTGTTTCACTACAGTTTATAACGCAGAGCCGTGAAAATAAATAATCTTTTTTTTTCCCACAAAAAATATGTTTTAGCCCCGAGTTTTGTATTTTCCCAAGGGTAACAGGAGAAATTGGACCCCAAAAGTTGTTGTCCTATTTGTCCTGAGTACGCTGATACCCCATATGTTGGGGTAAACCCCTGTTTGGGCACACGGGAGAGCTCGGAAGGGAAGAAGCACTGTTTTACTTTTTCAACGCAGAATTGGCTGGAATTGAGATCGGACGCCATGTCGCGTTTGGAGAGCCCCTGATGTGCCTAAACAGTGGAAACCCCCCAATTATAACTGAAACCCTAATCCAAACACATCCCTAACCCTAATCCCAACAGTAACCCTAACCACACCTCTAACCCTGACACACCCCTAACCCTAATCCCAACCCTATTCCCAACCGTAAATGTAATCTAAACCCTAACTGTAACTTTAGCCCCAACCCAAACTGTAGCCCTAGCCCTAACCCTAGCCCTAACCCTAACCCTAGCCCTAGCCCTAACCCTAGCCCTAACCCTAGCCCTAACCCTAACCCTAGCCCTAACCCTAACCCTAGCCCTAACCCTAGCCCTAACCCTAGCCCTAACCCTAGCCCTAACCCTAACCCTAGCCCTAACCCTAGCCCTAACCCTAGCCCTAACCCTAGCCCTAACCCTAACCCTAGCCCTAACCCTAGCCCTAACCCTAGCCCTAACCCTAGCCCTAGCCCTAACCCTAGCCCTAACTCTAACCCTAGCCCTAATGGGAAAATGGAAATAAATACATTTTTTAAATTTTTCCCTAACTAAGGGGGTGATGAAGGGGGGTTTGATTTACTTTTATAGCGGGTTTTTTAGCGGATTTTTATGATTGGCAGCCGTCACACACTGAAAGACGCTTTTTATTGCAAAAAATATTTTTTGCGTTACCACATTTTGAGAGCTATAATTTTTCTATATTTTGGTCCACAGAGTCATGTGAGGTCTTGTTTTTTGCGGGACGAGTTGATGTTTTTATTGGTAACATTTTCGGGCACGTGACATTTTTTAATCGCTTTTTATTCCGATTTTTGTGAGGCAGAATGACCAAAAACCAGCTATTCATGAATTTCTTTTGGGGGAGGCGTTTATACCGTTCCGCGTTTGGTAAAATTGATGAAGCAGTTTTATTCTTCGGGTCAGTACGATTACAGCGATACCTCATTTATATCATTTTTTTATGTTTTGGCGCTTTTATACGATAAAAACTATTTTATAGAAAAAATAATTATTTTTGCATCACTTTATTCTCAGGACTATAACTTTTTTATTTTTTTGCTGATGATGCTGTATGGCGGCTCGTTTTTTGCGGGACAAGATGACGCTTTCAGCGGTACCATGGTTAGTTATATCTGTCTTTTTGATCACGTGTTATTCCACTTTTTGTTTGGCGATATGATAATAAAGCGTTGTTTTTTGCCTCGTTTTTTTTTTTTTTTTCTTACGGTGTTTACTGAAGGGGTTAACTAGTGGGCCAGTTTTATAGGTCGGGCCGTTACGGACGCGGCGATACTAAATATGTGTACTTTTATTGTTTTTTTTTTATTATTTAGATAAAGAAATGTATTTATGGGAATAATATTTTTTTTTTTTTTTCATTATTTTGGAATATTTTTTTTTATTTTTTTTACACATTTGAAATTTTTTTTTTTTACTTTTTTACTTTGTCCCAGGGGGGGACATCACAGATCAGTGATCTGACAGTTTGCACAGCACTCTGTCAGATCACTGATCTGATAGGAGTGCAGGCTGCTTCACAGTGCCTGCTCTGAGCAGGCTCTGTGAAGCCACCTCCCTCCCTGGAGGACCCGGATCCGTGGCCATCTTGGATCCGGGGCTGGAGGGAGCAGGGAGGGAGGTGAGACCCTCGCAGCAACGCGATCACATCGCGTTGCTGCGGGGGGCTCAGGGAAGCCCGCAGGGAGCCCCCTCCCTGTGCGGTGCTTCCCTGTACCGCCGGCACATCGCGATCATCTTTGATCGCGGTGTGCCGGGGGTTAATGTGCCGGGGGCGGTCCGTGACCGCTCCTGGCACATAGTGCCGGATGTCAGCTGCGATAAACAGCTGACACCCGGCCGCGATCGGCGGCGCTCCCCCCGTGAGCGCTGCCGATCGCATATGACGTACTATTGCGTCCTTGGGAAGTAAAGCCCACCCCACATGGACGCAATGGTACGTCTAATGGCAGAAAGGGGTTAAGGGAATGTATTACTGAGACATAATCTCAGCATTTGTCATCAACATATAAAGGCCTTATTCTTATTTTTATTCTCATTTTTGTTTTTAATTTTTCATTTTTTTTCATCAACAATTTTTATTTTATTTTTCATTCTTATTTTTCATCAAGGAAAAATCAATATTTAATAGAGTAATGTCTACAAGCATATTGCTTTATCAAATATAATGATCATATGGTTTCATTATATAAGAAATGTTTCAATCCTGAGTTAAATACAACAATTCTTTCACTCATTCATTCATTTATTCATATATATATTCTTATTTTGGTTCATGGCTATACATACTTACATATTATTGGTCTACTGAACATAAATTAATAAAGTTTTAATACTAAATATCAGCACTTGTTACATAAAAGACACACTGACATCTATGGGTTCAAAAAGAAATTACACCTATGACATAAAAATGTCCAATCACATGAAGAATATGGTTAATAATATACTATCATTTATTATTATTATTTTATTTTCCAAATATAAATTCCATTTTAATATCATTTAATAATTATATGGATATTATTGATTGCTATGGTATGCTGTGATATTATAAGTTAGGGAAATTACCAGATTTGGTATAGAATAGGGAATGAAGACTTCAATCAAGATACTAAAGACGTTAATAAAGATTTTATATTTTTCTAAATTCAATTGATTCTTAAAAGTTACAAGAAGGAAAGCCGTTATCCAGAAGTTCCACAAGGTAACAATGCTATGATTTCTGAGTAATAATAGACTGTGTCAAATACAATTCATGTCACCATTCACAACTACAGCATCCATCACTGACAACTGAGTACAGTATCAAAGATGAACAGTGTTATTACGTTCCAGTGGTTTCCTATCACCTATAAGACTTCCATGAAAGCTGGTGAACACTCAGGTAATTGTCAGGACGCTACAACCCTGACATGTGTCCTGTGCACTAAGGACTGGTTATGGTGCTATGTTTGGCAAGGAAGAGTCAATGTAACCCTTGCTGTGCTGACCAAAGACGTCACACCTGTCCCAAGACCAATGCGGACGATATGAGGATTCCAGATGATTTCCAAGGCGAGCCAATGTAAGTCCAGGTCTCTAAAAGTGACACTGCACAGATATTAAAGCTACATTTCATCTATGAACTTTGTTTTCTTATCAACATTTGAATTTATGGACTTTGATTGACACATGACACACAGTCTCTACATATCTACATGCTATCATCTATTTCAAAAGACATATTAAAGATTGTTTAAAAGAACCAAGAAGACATCAATATGAAGACCAGATGACATCAGACCTGAGATGCTTCAAGTAGATATAGGGAAGTATAATTATATATTTTATATGAATATTAGTCACGGCCTACCATAACATGAATTTACATATCATTGAGAACATATAACAATATTATTATTGATATTATTTATTACATCATTTTGCCAAAGAAGAAAGAAGATTTTATTAATATTTTAATTTGAGGGTTCCAATCAATGTCTGTCACCCTCAAAAGGGGGAATTGTTAAATATTAATTATTCTTATTTTTATTCTGTATCGAGCACATGGTTTCTTGCTGACACTATCAAAAGCTATTTCTGTGTATGTAGCTCAGAGTATAAGTTAACTCCATATACAGAAGACACGTGATCAGTGTTGAACATATATAAACGTCTCTTAGGAGGGTGGGGGGCTCTTTGTCACGTGGGACGGTCACCTCCCTTCCTTCACCATCATTCTCCATGGACATGGGACAAGACACGAGGAACAACAGCTGTTAGCTACTCCATGCCATGATGACTTCAGACTTCACACAGACAGATGACTTCTACCTTTTAAAGATGAGTAACAGGAGAAGCGCTGATATCTACACATGGACACTCTGTTTGTAATTGTTTCATCTACCTTTTATGTTTTTGCTGCGATGGTGGATAACTCAATAAACCACTATACTTTCGTCAGAATATCATGACATTTTTCTTTTAAGAATAACGCACCTGGTTAAGTCTTGATTAGATATTTTTGCTCAATAACGATTTTTAACAGACCGAAACACGAAACCCAATGCAAATCCAATGGGAATTTTTTTTTTTTTTTTTTCTTTTCTCTCTCTCTCTCTCCACGCCCCTAAGACCTATGTCATCACTCTGCCCACGCCCCTTCATTGGCTGAAAAAAATGGCGCCAAGCGCGTCATACGAAACGCGACTTTGGCGCGAAAGTCGCGTACCGCATGGCCGACCCCACACAGGGATCGGGTCGGGTTTCATGAAATCCGACTTTGCCAAAAGTCGGCGACTTTTGAAAATGAACGATCCGTTTCGCTCAACCCTAGTCATGACAACAAATGTAGCTCACAAAGAAAAAACACCGTTTGGAGGTAAAGTGATTGTTTTTGGAGGCGACTTTAGACAATGTCTTCCTGTCATCCCTCATGTGACAAGAACTGATGTTGTAGAGAGCTGTATAAAATATTCACAACACTGGCAACATTTTACTCGCCTGCCACTTATTAACAACATGCGCTCCATTGATCCTCACTACAGCAGTTGGTGGCTTCAACTGGGAAATGGTGAACTATCTAATGAACATAACCTTGGAGATGATGTCATTGAAATTCCTCCAGACATGGTATGTACTGGCTCTTTAATAATTTAAATTTTTGGAGATAATCTTTGTATTGATGTGAATGACACCGAAAGTATAAATACAGCTGCATCTCGTGCAATTTTATGTCCAAAAAATGAGGACGTTGAGAAAGTCAATTCCCAAGTCATGGATTTATTGATAGGTGACTATACTGAATATATCAGTGATGATTCCATCGATCCTGATGAAGCTGATGACCTCGATCAATACCCACTTGAGTTTTTGAATTCACTAACACCAACTGGTATGCCTTCACATCGGCTGAAACTTAAAATTGGCACCATTGTCATGTTATTACGTAATGTGAACACGAACAAAGGTCTCTGCAATGGTACGCGGCTCATTGTCACTGCCTTACATGCCAATATCATACTGGCGAAAGTAATTAGTGGGTCAGCAGCAGGAAATGTGGTATTCATTCCACGAATTGATTTGTGTCCATCAGAGACTGGATTACCTTTTAAATTAAGACGGAGACAATTTCCCATCAAGCCCGCATTTGCAATGACCATAAATAAATCTCAAGGCCAGACCCTCCATCGAGTTGGCATTTATCTACCAGAACCTGCTTTTGCCCGTGGTCAATTGTATGTTGCTTTTTCCAGGGTGAAGCAATGTTGCAATGTGAGGGTTAAAGTGGTTAATACACCACTTCAAGGACAATTATTGGCTGATAGTACTAAAGTCTTCACACGTAATATTGTGTGCAAAAATATTTTAGTTTAAACTTAATTTTCTTTTCTTTCATTATTCAGTTTTTCTAATAACATAGACAGCAATAGGCAAATTCTATGTGTAGAGATAAGGAAAAAAAAAAAAAAATGAGTGTAGCCATAGACATATAGATTTTAAGTACTTATGTAGGAAATACGTATATAACATACGTACTCATTAGCATATAGGGTTAATAACTCTATATCATATCTACATAAATTTAGAAATATGATATATCAATGCATATTTTTATAGGTAAGTAGAAGACACATTAAGTACAAGATGTAAGATGTGTATCCTTCAAATGCCTGTATTTGGTGATAGGAACCTGTATTTGAAGCTCCAGCAAGTATAGCTGCTGACAGATTTCATTTTGTTTTTAAAAAGGGTGAGGTTTTTGTGAACAGGTAAGAGACGGGTGGGATGGCTGTTCACACACATCTCTATCTCCAGGTGTGTTCTGTACATAGAAATAGATATATAGATAGGTACATTTTTAGATAGATAGGGAAAGAATAGAGATTTTGCTTTCACATCAACATTTTTCTGCTATTTGGAGAATTTATGGTGGAAAAAATGGGTATTATACCTACCGATAATTGGGTTTCCAGGAGTCCATCCTGACAGCACGCTGGAGGACGTCCTCCTCCTCCTTGCAGGGACAGGAAACACAACACGAGAGGTTAAAAGGTCCCACTCCACCCCCTTTCCCTCAGTGATTTGACAAGTACCACACCAAGGATAGGTATACTTTGCAAAAAGAAAAATTTTTTATTTACCAACATATACAGCATATGAAAATAGAAACCATTGGGGGGGAAATAACAGTGCTGTCAGGATGGACTCCTGGAAACCGAATTATCGGTAGGTATAATACCCATTTTCCAGGACGTCCCCCTGACAGCACGCTGGAGAATACCAAAGAAACCTCCTCTAGGGTGGGACGACTGCATGGAGAACTTTTCTCCCAAAAGACGTTTGATGGGCTGCTAACACATCCAATTTATAATGCCTGCAGAAAGTATCTACTCTGGCCCATGTAGCTGCTTTACAAATCTGATCTAGGGATGCCCCTGCCCGTTCGGCCCATGAAGCCGAAACCGCTCTAGTAGAATGTGCTTTAATCCCTACTGGACAATCTACCCCTTCTGATAAGTAGGCTTTTGAGATTATAGACGTGATCCATCTCGCTATTGAAGTTTTGGAAGCTTTTTTACCTCTATTTTTACCCCCGAACAAAATGAACAGATTAGAATCCTTTCTCCAAGAACTAGTGGCTTCTAGATAGTCTAAGACCGCCTGTCTGACATCTAGGGAGTGTGACGCCTGTTCTTTCTCATTGGAAGGGTTGTCACAAAAAGAGGGTAAGATTATCTCCTGATCTCGATTTTTTGCAGACGCTATCTTGGGAATAAAGGTTGGATCTAATTTTAGTATTATATGGTCTTCTCGGACCTGAAGGTAAGGGTCTTTAACTGAAAGAGCCTGAATCTCGCCTATGCGTTTAGCTGTTGTAATTGCTACTAAAAAGGCTGTTTTCCAGGTACGTAGAGAAATAGGCATGCCTTTTCTAAGAGTATAGGGATCTTTACATAGGGCCCTGAGAACTAAATTTAAATCCCAAGAAGGAACTAGTTGTCTCAAGGTGGGACGTAATCTCTGGGTGGCCTTCACAAATCTAATTATCCACGGGTGGGAGGCCAATGGATAATCCAAGAAGGTACTAAGAGCTGAAATCTGAACCTTAAGAGTACTTGGACTAAGCCCCCTGTCAAAACCAGATTGTAGAAAATTCAAGACTCTAGGAACATCCAAGGCTCCCGACATCCCGACCGACCTGCCACTTTCTGTACAAAACTTCTTCCAAATCTTGTGGTAGATGGCTATAGTCACAGGTTTCCTGCTAGCCTGGATGGTTGAAATTACTTTATCAGACAGACCTTTGGCTTTTAACATGTCCCTCTCAGGATCCATGCCGATAGATGTAATCTCTCCGGGAGTTGATGTAATACCGGCCCCTGATGGATGATGTCCTTCCATAACGGGAGTCTGATAGGATCTTCCAACGTCATGGTTCCCAACAGTGGAAACCAACTTCTTCTTGGCCAGTATGGCACAATTGTTATTACTGTTGCTCGATCCTCTTGAATTTTTCTGAGCACAACTGGGATAAGTGCTATTGGAGGAAAAGCATAAGACAGAGGTTCGTTCCATGTCTGACTCAGAGCGTCGACCGCTTCCGGAAAGTCTGAGGGGTTGAGGGAATAAAATCTGGGAACCTTCAAATTTTTTCTTGTGGCGAACAAGTCTATCCCGGGAGTTCCCCAACGATGGCATAGAATTTGAAAGATTCCTTGATTCAGTTCCCACTCTGTTGGAGAAACATTTCTTCTGCTCAGGTAATCGGCTAGAATATTTTGAGATCCCTCTAGATGTACCGCTGTTATTGACAGGATCGTGTTTTCTGACCAGGTAAAAATTCTTCGTGCTAGATCTTGAAGATGCTTGTGTCTGGAACCTCCCTGATGTCTCAAAAAAGATACTGCTGTTACGTTGTCCGATAGTATCTTTACGTGTCTGTTCCTTAAACGGAGACGATTTCTTCTGAGAGCTTCCCAGACTGCATACAATTCTCTGTAGTTTGAAGACATCCGACTGATCTCTTCTGGCCACTCCCCTTGGAAAAAACTTCCTTCCAAGTGAGCTCCCCATCCCCACTGACTTGCGTCCGTGGTGACTACCACACAAGGAGTAGCAATCCAAGGAACACCCACTCTTAGGTTGTGGTCTTGAGTCCACCATAGTAACGACTTTCTTACACTTATTGATACTCGTATCTTTCTGTCCAGGGATGAGCGACGACGATCCCATACCTTGAGAACTTGTTCCTGTAGTAGCCTTGAGTGTGCCTGAGCCCACCTGACACAAGGGATGCAAGCTGTCATCTTCCCCAAAATCTTCATGGCTGACCTTATTGTAACCGGACCTTTTAGGAATTCTAATATCATCTTCTTTATCGAGATCCGCTTGTTTTCTGGCAAAAAGGATTGTCTGTTTGTAGAGTCCAGGAGTACTCCCAGAAATATTTTTCGGGATTCTGGTTTTAGATGTGACTTTTCCCGGTTTACCACCCATCCTAGGTGTTCCAATACCGATACGACCCGATCTCTGTGTCTTAGTAGTATGTCTTCCGTTCTTGCCACTACGAGAAAATCGTCTAAGTATGGAACTATAGTTATGCCTTGGTTTCTTAGGTAAGCCACCACCTCTGCTACCAACTTCGTGAAAATCCTTGGAGCCGATGCTAGACCAAAGGGAAGACATTGAAACTGGAAGTGGCAGGTTTGGTCCGGGAATCTCACCGAGAACCTCAGCAGATCCTGAGATGAGGGATGTATTGGAACCTGATAATACGCACTCTTCAGGTCAAGAGTGCACATCATCGAGTCTTTGCTTATCAGATGAACAGTTGACCTTATGGACTCCATCCTGAATCTCTTGTACCTTACATACAAATTTAGAGGTTTTAAGTTTATTATCGTACGGGATTCTCCTGACACTTTTGGGATTGAAAACAGAGACGAATAGTGACCTGAGCCTATTTCGGAAGAGGGAACCCGAATTATGACCTGGGAGTTGAATAGCTTTTGAAGGTCTGAGTACATAGGAGAATTTGTGGCTACCACCGTTGGAGCAATACATCTCTGTGGTACGCGGGAACTTAGTTCTATTTTGTAACCCTCTGCAATTATAGATAGTACATAACTTGTCTGAAATCAGACTCTAAGGTTCTAGAAAAAGACTTAATCTCCCGCCTATCCTTATGGCGTCATTGTCTTCTCGATCTATAACTTGAACCAAAAAGGGAACTTCTTCCCTTCCTGTTCTGAGAAAAGGAACCTCTGAAGGACCCTCTGCTAGGTCTCCATTGATCTCTATACTCAGGCTGCCTGCGGGGGGGAGGGGAAGGAGGGAAAGGTCTCTTCCGAAAGGGCAGAAACTTTTTAGGTTTATCTTCAGGGAAACCTTTTTTATTATCTGAAGCAGATTTCAAAATGTCATCCAGAGCCTGGCCAAATATTCTGGAACCCGTAAAAGGAATGGCGCATAACTTATTTTTTGATGCGTTATACCCCGACCAAGATCTAAGCCAAATGGCCCTACGGGTCGCATTTGACAAAGAACTATTTCTGGCTGCAAATCTAACTGACTCAGCTGAAGTGTCTGCCATGAAAGCCGTGGCTGACTTTATGATAGGCAAGGAGGCAATTATATCTGCCCGCGGAGTTTTGTTAATTAAATGTTCTTCTAATTGTTCCATCCATAGAAACATGGATCTTGCTACTGACGTAGCTGCGATGTTAGTCTTTATCAGAGCTGCTGAGGTTTCCCAAGCTCGACGTAACAGGATATCTGCCTTGCGATCCATAGCATCCTTGAGACTCGAAGAATCCTCAAAGGGGATGGATGTCTTCTTTGTAACCTTAGCTATGGGCACATCTACTTTCGGAATCTCTTCCCAAATCTTGATTTCTTCAGGGTTAAATGGTAGACGGTTTTTAAATTCACGTGACATCACCAATTTTCGCTCCGCATCCTTCCACTCTTGAGCAATCATCAGACGAATGTGTTCGCTCACCGGAAATACAGTCTGTTCCTGATGTGTGAGACCTCCAAACATCTGGTCTTGTCGCGATCTCAGTCGTGGCTCTTCCTTTATCTGCATAGTATCTCTTACAGCTTGAACCAGCTGCTCCGTGTCCTCAACTGGAAAATAGTACTTTCTTCCTTGCTCTTGCTCTTCCCTTGGCAATTCTCCTTCTTCTTGATCAGAATTTCTAATTTCCAATTCTTCTTCTGAAGAGCCGTACAGGTCCCTCTGGTCTGGATCACTTCTGAGTCTCTTACGGGCCGGGCCCGGACTGGACGGACCGCCCTGAGACATAGATGCCAAAGAATTCTGGACCTCTTCCCGGATTAGGCTTCTCATTTCTGATAATAACGAAGGTTGTTCTTCTCTGACTATTTTAGAGATACAAGAGGTACAGAGAGCTTTATTGTACGCCTCTGGGAGCTTCATACTACTGTCGGGGTCGTCACGACAATACCCTTCATCCACCAGTCATTCCAAATCAGAATAAAAGCATGTTGGTACCGGATAAGAATGAGTCAGACACAATGCTGGTTCAAACTCATTGCATGCTCGTGTGTAACGTCACAGCAACAACTGAACTTTATTTCCTAAAACACAATATTACATGGTCCATTGGGGGAAGGTGTGCAGAGGGCGGGGTTAGGCGGGGGTTAAGCAATGTATCTAGTATTCAGTCCTTCTGATTGGCTCTGACATCATCTGATGAATCTTTCTTTGTCCACATCTTGTTAAGTTTCGAATTCCAGAAAAATGATACTTGTCCTTCTGGAATGTGCAACTTGTTCCTTCAGCCTGAAAGTGGGGCAAAGGTGAATACTGGCAGCCATCTTAAATACAATTAAATTTGCATTGGCAAGCGAAGGGGAAAAACTTATTGTTTCACAGCATAAGAATATATAAAAGTACAAAAGTGTATAAAGACATATATTTTTACCTTGACAATCCCCCCTAAACACTAAGTTTTTCCCTAAAAAGAAAGATCCTTTGAGACTGTCCATGTGATGGGGAAAGGGGAGGTGGATTTCTTCATCCAGACACCTCAGAAGCTCTCCCCTTGTGAGAGGCCTCCAGGCAGCTGAACCCTTCACTAGCTTCACATGGAGTTCTCCCGCTGTCCCTAAACTAACTCTCTTTGCATCATCTGAGAGTAGTGGGTTTTGTCTATCTTCTTGAGGGGGACATACTTGGGGATCTCCCCTGGATCAGTGCCATCGTACTCTAGTGGGTCTACTTCTTGGTTGAGGAAGGTGCCAGTCGGAGTTGCCTCAGTGATAACCTTTTTATACAGGGGAATAACACAACAGAGGATTATCGATCCAACTACAAGAAAAGCAATCAGTATTAGACAAGCTTGTTGAAGGAATCCTTTGAGCCCACCCAACCAACCGGAAAAGAAAGATGTGTCTACTCCAGCATTAGTTTTTAATTCTGCTGCTAACCCATTTATCTTTTTAAGAGCTATCATGGTCTTTCCATTTACCCCAGAGTTCTGAGGGATATAGGTACAACACTCCTCTCCCACCATCCCACAGACTCTTCCTTCCTCAGCTAAGATCATATCAAGGGATAGTCTGTTTTGGAGGGTCATTCTAGTATTAGGGCTCAATTCCTCAACTATACCCTGGAAAGCATCACAGGTGAAATTGACAAACCTTTGTTCACTGTAATATATGTAATTGATCCCATCAACATTTTTATTAATCTGCACTTGTGGATTAAAGAAGCAAAGCCAGCATAAATCTGGTTCTGGGCTTTAAATTGGTCAGGCACCCCCCTTGGCACTCCAATAGCATCGACATATACCAATGGATCTTCTTCATAACTCATGTGGAGCTGATCGAGACTTCTCCTCTTTCTGGTATATTCATCAGGTGTCTCCGGATCCCAAGGTAAAATCTTGAACTGCATGGCTAGTTTAACAAGGGTGCATTGACCTATCCAGGTATTAGGCAACCTAGGATGGAGCTTACCATCTCCACATAACCAATAAATGTCGTACATATACTGTGTATGATTATCTAGCAAGTCAGTATCTAGGGAACTGTTCCCTTTGCAGAAACCTGTCTCGAAGACCCCTACTGGTGTACCTGTAGTGTCGTGGGAATTATAGCAGGTATAATTATCAGCTAATACGGTTATCCCCCCTGGGACCTTTAGTTTGGGTTCTTCATGAATTAGTGGGACATAATCTGAGCAATCAGTGGACTTTAGACCCTTCAACAGATTCATAACACAGGCAGTGGTATTGTCATCAGGAAAAAAACAATGCATATGTGTATAGATGTGTATTCGCTGCAGCACAAGCAATACATCCTACAGAGATATTCTGGACTCGTACATTGTATCTTACTAACCATAAATTTGTCCTTGGGGCTGTTTGTGTTTCTATGGAGAAAACTTCTTGCCAACTAAGACCTGGAATGGGGATTACTTCGTTAACTATATTTTGCAAACGTTCACCTGGGCCTGTTTTAGCTGTATTGGTAACGGGGGCCTTGGTTGGTCTGAAGCTAATATCCTGGAGCTGTATATGGCTTAAATTCCCATAGTATCCGATACTATTAAACACATTATGAAAATATCTTCCCAGCACAATTGTTATCTCTGGTAACACATATATAATACTGGATAATTCCCTCTACCACCCGCTGAGTCTCGGGGCACTTGACTACATCGCAGAAATCAAATCTCCAGATATTTACCGGGGCCATTAGATTTACCCAGAGAATAGTGGCACCGGAATTCTTATTTACAATAGGGGCCGAGGAGGTAGGGGTGAGGATGGCCCCCAGCCTCAGGACCAAAAACAACAGCAACATTTTCCTTCGATCATCACTATGAGTAAGCGCTGGTCCGGTCTCTTTTACAGTATGAAGCGTGGATTCAGGTGCTCTTTCCTTCAAGTTTTATTGACATAGCTTTTCACGACCATAAGACCACCAGGCTTCAAATTGTGACAAATATCGGTTTCTGTTGAATCTGGAAGGGAAAAAGAAACTAAAACATGGGTGTTAGCAACATTTTTACTAAGCTGAATAACATATTGAACAGCACGGTAAGTTTCTTCTGACAACTACTGAGACTGAAAATTTACAACTGAGAACCTAGCACCAAACAATATCTCATATGGGGACAGGCCATGTTTTGCCTTAGGGGTAGTACGAATGTGTAAGAGCCCTGGCCATGGAGCCGTAGTCTCCTGCATCACTTTGGTCAATTGTCCCTTCAGTGTACCATTCAGCCTCTTAACTTTCCTACTGGATTGTGGATAGTATGGAGGGCTACAGTGGATCCAAGCATTGTCAGAACCTCCTGATACACATGAGAAGGAAAGGCCGGGTCTTGGTCACTTTCAACAACTTCTGGAACACCATATCTGCATATAACTTCCATCACCAGTTTCTTTGCTGTGGTCTTTGTAGTCTCGTTGGTAACGGGGAATGCTTCTGGCCAAGGGGAGAGCTTTTGGCCAATTGGAGAACATATCGACAACCACCAGACAATATTCATACCTTCCAGACTTCGGCAACGTGATGAGGTCCACCTGGAGCCT
Source organism: Ranitomeya imitator (assembly GCF_032444005.1). Lineage (NCBI taxonomy): Eukaryota > Metazoa > Chordata > Amphibia > Anura > Dendrobatidae > Ranitomeya > Ranitomeya imitator. The sequence goes on along the minus strand of NC_091286.1, from coordinate 6,319,663 downwards.
TTGGAAAGGATAGTCGGGCTTAGCAAGATACTTCGGGGGTACACGTTGAAGTTGACCGGGATTGCAGATCTGACAGATACCTCGATATGTGGGCCCATGCGCCCACGTGGCAATAGCAGGGTACATCCGCTTAGGGAGACACACAAGTTGGTCCTTTTTCCAGCGACCATTGTCCATACGTGCTCCATCAGCTTTCCACTGCTTCACTTCTTCCTTTGGAGATATTCTCTGCATCGTCATTAAGCGGTCTTGCGGGGTCCGGCAGAAAACCTCAGTCTGGCATAGATCATCAGGTTCCTGTAGAGTCAGTGTTTCTTGTAACTGTTTACGCTGAGAGCGTGTGGTCACCATAGCTGGTATGGTCAGTTCAACGGGTAGGAGAGCAGTGGCTTTTGCTTGCATATCCGCACAGGCGTTACCAACAGTCTGTGGCCTGTTCCATAGTACCGTGCTCCCTAACTTTGATAATGGCCACCTGGGTAGGTAATTCGATTGAGTCCATGAGGGTTTTAACAGCTTCAACATTCTTCACTGAGTCCCGGAGTAGTAACAAATCCTCGATTGGTCCATAGAGCTCCGAAATCATGAGCAATACCAAATGCATACTGTGAGTCCGTGTATATTAGCCCGCCTGTCTTTGGCTTGTGCTGACAGGGAGGGAGGGAGTGCAGCTCCGTGCACTACAGTGTCTTCCGTAGTAACAGCGTATCCTGTGTGGAGTCTGCCAAAATCATCAGCATATCTTGAACAGTCTTTCAGGGCTTTGTAGAGAAATTGCATTATGCGGGATGTGTCCGGTATCTACTGACAACAATAAGTACATAGTCCAAGGAAACGCTGGAGCTCAGTCTCATCCTTTGTAGCTGACGGCTATTTTTCTTTCTTCTGTGAGGTGTCTGGCACCCTGAAGGAGACAGTGACCCAAAAATATCACTTGACCAAGGCAGAACCGAAGTTTCAAGGCCGAAACCCGACAGTTCAGATCTGCCAGATACTTGCGAAAACTAACAGTGGCAACAATGGCTTCCTGCTCTGTCTGTGCACACAACAAAAAAAAAAAAAAAAAAAATTACCCACATACTGAAGCAGCATAACATAAGGATATTCTAACTGCCAGGGTTAGAGACACTATCCCCCCTATTTTTTTTTTTTTTTTTTATAACACATCTCATTATACTCATCTACATAGGGGTTATATAACATAAATACCATCTGACCATCATCTTGGCTCACCAACTCTCTAGGTATGCTCAGGTGCACTTATACGTCCATCATATTATCTTTGTCTGTAAATTGGGAAAGGTTTGTTCTCAGGGTCAGCCAATTATTTTAGCGTAGCTAGCTAGTCAGAGGGCTTTCAGGAATAATACTCCTGTATCTGTCTTACACTACCTGATGTGGTTGGTTCTCTGGCGGTGGGGGTGACTAGATGACCGGTTGGGGGTGACATGACATGCTGGTCTACAGCTCCTTCCCAAAAGGATTACTGTCAGCCTACTCCCAAAGTTAATGTCCCCACTACCCACAATCCTGTGTCAGCTTTTTATATCACTACATGTGATCTTATCTGGACAGGAATCAGTGTAATTCACTTAGATTGGGTTGCAGCACAGATTATACAAGTATTTCTCCAGTCTGGGTTTGTCTGACCGCAATATTTACAAATCCATCTGTCTTGTCTTGGTCTGAAAATCAACATGGCGAGAGAGATTTCCAGACACAGGGTTAAAATGAATATTGGAATATGAGACTAGATTTGTGTAAGGGAGGGGGGAGCTGGAGCTGAAGTCTTCTGCTTCTTGGGCCACTGATAAGGAAGCGAGCTGCGAGTTGTGTCCTTGAAGCTGCGAGGGGAGGGGGACTAGAGAGCGAGTGAAGATCGCTGCAGCTGCTGATACAGACTGGGTTAAGTTCTTCTGGAAACTTTGGCCCCCCTTTCTCTGGCCGGCAGCACAAAGAGGAGAAGTCAGAAAAACAATTTGCGCAGGGGTTCACCCCTCCCATCGGCTTTAAACACAGAAATAAGAATTTACAGCATTCCTCAACACAAAATAAAACAATAACACATCTATTTGACTCCCCCCTCCCATGGGGTGTTTTGGAAAACCACAGTGACCGAATACAGCAATTCTCAGACTCAATTAATTTCTACAAAACCTTCACACAATTCATATACCAAAACACCTTAGAAAAACCAATGATTGAGGTATTTTATAGCCAAACACGGGCTCTGCATCTCTTTCCTCTCCATCAACCTTTTTGCTCGTTCTTTAAATTTTGCGCAACTCGCAGATGAGCTTGCACTTGTTCTAACAGTCCTTTCTCTTTCAACATTCTTGACTACCTTCTTGCCCTCCCGTGACTCCACTATTGTCTTGACTTCCACAGCATCCTCATCTAACCTGTGGGGCACGGACTTCTTCTTTAAGAGACGTAACATGACTCACAGAATACTACGCCCTTCTGCAGTAGGCCGCTGACAGCGACAGCAACACTTGTGTCCTAACACGGAGCCTCGTGCTCCACGTGTTATGAATAAAGAGCCTCGCGCTCAATATTTTTCCCTAACCTGAACACCAGTGATTACAGTCTGCCCTGTCACGATATTCTAAACGTTGGGAGGCTGTCTCCTAGTGAGAGCCCTCCACTGTGTTTCTGGTGGTCCCCCTCTTGGGACGTCTTAATTACCGATATGTGCAAGTGTGTGCAAGTATTTCTGGTGGTCCCCCTCTTGGGACGTCTTAATTACCGATATGTGCAAGTGTGTGCAAGTGTTTCTGGTGGTCCCCCTCTTGGGACGTCTTAATTACCGATGTATGTGCGTGCAATATCACAGAGGCTACGTCTCCTATCCCAATCCACAAACTTCTCAATCTTTCACTCTATCACTACTAGGCAACAGTCACGGGTAGGGTGGTTGAATGGAGTACAATGACCGGTGGAGGAGGTGTGGTGTACACGAGGACGCGCAGAGTGCGACGTCTCTCAGTTGCTGGTTCGAAGCGTGGCATGGGATCGCGCTCGGTCTCACCACTCGACCGGTCACTCCCCAGACCCAAGGAGACCACAGACTAACCAATAATGGCTGAAACACTAGCAAGTGTGACACATACATAGTATGTGATCTCCACTTACCGTGTTTGGAGGGTGATCAGTCCTCGAGGTCAGCCACTACGGGTGTCGTCCACGGACGTCCAGGCATGGGTCCAGGGGGTCTCGGATCGCGGGCCACGCCCCACGTTGGTTGCGCCAAATTGTCGGGGTCGTCACGACAATACCCTTCATCCACCAGTCATTCCAAATCAGAATCAAAGCATGTTGGTACCGGATAAGAATGAGTCAGACACAATGCTGGTTCAAACTCATTGCATGCTCGTGTGTAACGTCACAGCAACAACTGAACTTTATTTCCTAAAACACAATATTACATGGTCCATTGGGGGAAGGTGTGCAGAGGGCGGGGTTAGGCGGGGGTTAAGCAATGTATCTAGTATTCAGTCCTGATTGGCTCTGACATCATCTGATGAATCTTTCTTTGTCCACATCTTGTTAAGTTTCGAATTCCAGAAAAATGTTACTTGTCCTTCTGGAATGTGCAACTTGTTCCTTCAGCCTGAAAGTGGGGCAAAGGTGAATACTGGCAGCCATCTTAAATACAATTAAATTTGCATTGGCAAGCGAAGGGGAAAAACTTATTGTTTCACAGCATAAGAATATATAAAAGTACAAAAGTGTATAAAGACATATATTTTTACCTTGACACTACATACGGAGCACCTCTTAGATTTTGAAGATGCCTTTCCAGTCTTCTTTGACAGAGGAAGGGAAGTCTGGGTAGTCTCCTTATCCTAAATATAAGCATAGGCACTGCTCAGTGTACTGCAGATGAGTATGTTACTTTGTGCTCTGCGCACTTACCCCCGCTTCCTCACTTCTGACCTCCATATCTTCTGTTGAGAGATACACAGAGTAAGTGTGTAATCTCTATCAATCACATAAAGGATATAGCAGCTTCTGCTGCACTCACCCTTTGTCTCCGGCATCCGAAACGGTTCAATATGCTGGCCGGTTCGGACTATCCGTGTCTCGCCGCCACCTCTGTACAATCAAGGATTGCGCCTTCTCCTCTTTCCCATAGAGGAATGCAGGGCGCCCCATTGCAGTACCTCCGGTCTTACATACATGCTTCCGCGTTCCACCTGGTGGAACGCACGCCGAATGCGTACCTCCCCCCGGATGTGACGTCACCTTACCTTACGACGCCCCCGGAAGTACTGCCTGCGTCCTACTCCCGCGTTCCACCTCGTGGAACGCAACAGTCACCGGACCTCTCTGACATGCGGCGCCTCTTGCTGGTCTGGCGCCCGAGCCGAGAGCCTCCCACCGGGAGGAAGCGGCTCTTACCCAGGAGCTCGTCCGCTCAACTGGTCTCTGGACAGAGGGACTCCCCACCGGGAAGTTTCTGCCTTGGGCCATCCTCGCGGGGAAAAGATATTGGCACCGCCGCACGATCCCCCGGGCCCTCCGGACTTGGTAAGCTTCACGCTGCGCTGCTCTCGTGTGTCCCTCCATGCAGGGACAGGAAAAACACTGAGGGAAAGGGGGTGGAGTGGGACCTTTTAACCTCTCGTGTTGTGTTTCCTGTCCCTGCAAGGAGGAGGAGGACGTCCTCCAGCGTGCTGTCAGGGGGACGTCCTGGAAAAGGCTATTTCTGCACTTCCTGCCTAAGGGCTGACCCACGCCACTCTTGCTGTTAGTTGCATGCAATGTATACGGAATTTGTACTTCACTTGCGGCAGGTGCAGCACATGTGGTTTCTGCTGTTTTCGCCACAAAATCTCCACTTACCAGTGTTTTTGTTGTGGCTGCATTTAATGCAATTGCCGAAGCCGCGTTTGCTGCATTTACTGCAAGTTAACTCCAAGCTTCATACATTGCATGGCACTTGCTGAAAGTGTGTTGTAGGTCAGTTCTTTGGTGCCAAGTGTGGAAGTTGTATTGTTTTTAACATTACTTCTGCAAATATCAGAAACATGCAGATGTGAAAGAGGTCTGAGTATTAAGAAATAGGAATCAGTTAGTTAGGACCCATCAGTTCAAAGGCTACCGTGATGTGGTTGATGGGCATGCTTATATTAGCCCATCGGTGTACTACGAACGTTGATTTCTTAAATTTTACACTTCTGTAAAAATAAACACAAAAAATTTGGGTACACAAAAAGGCTTTTATTTCTGTTGTACCTATTAGAATTATTTAAAATGAAGGCTTAGCTAAGCCCAAGAGATGATTAAAAACGTTTCATACCAACCCATCAGATGTAAAATTACTGTGAAAATACCTGATGGGCACACAAGTATGCGCCAGTATGGGTACTAAGAGCCTTTCCACATAATAATGAAATATTTTAAAATGTCATAGAACATACCAATATACATAGTTATTGATACATATTATTTATTATTTACATTATTGTTCTTAAGCAAAGAACCGTTGTTGTGGCATTTGCCACAACACGCAAAGTTGTCGTCTGATGTCTTTCATCCCTCCCCTCATAAGCATGTTCATGGATCCTGTGTAACTGTACCTTAAATAACAAGAATTGTCAAGAGCTGGTGAGTGCAGCCATTTTTTGTTCTTTCTTACTATTATTTATTAATTGTATTATTCTTACATTTGAATAAATAAAGTATATATGGATTCTAGACTCCCGATTCTTTAGAATCGGGCTGCCATCTAGTATACAGGTCCTTCTCAAAAAATTAGCATATAGTGTTAAATTTCATTATTTACCATAATGTAAAGATTACAATTAAACTTTCATATATTATAGATTCATTATCCACCAACTGAAATTTGTCAGGTCTTTTATTGTTTTAATACTGATGATTTTGGCATACAACTCCTGATAACCCAAAAAACCTGTCTCAATAAATTAGCATATTTCACCCATCCAATCAAATAAAAGTGTTTTTTAATAACAAACAAAAAAACCAACAAATAATAATGTTCAGTTATGCACTCAATACTTGGTGGGGAATCCTTTGGCAGAAATGACTGCTTCAATGCGGCGTGGCATGGAGGCAATCAGCCTGTGACACTGCTGAGAGGTTATGGAGGCCCAGGATGCTTCAATAGCGGCCTTAAGCTCATCCAGAGTGTTGGGTCTTGCGTCTCTCAACTTTCTCTTCACAATATCCCACAGACTCTCTATGGGGTTCAGGTCAGGAGAGTTGGCAGGCCAATTGAGCACAGTAATACCATGGTCAGTAAACCATTTACCAGTGGTTTTGGCACTGTGAGCAGGTGCCAGGTCGTGCTGAAAAATGAAATCTTCATCTCCATAAAGCATTTCAGCCGATGGAAGCATGAAGTGCTCCAAAATCTCCTGATAGCTAGCTGCATTGACCCTGCCCTTGATGAAACACAGTGGACCAACACCAGCAGCTGACATGGCACCCCACACCATCACTGACTGTGGGTACTTGACACTGGACTTCAGGCATTTTGGCATTTCCTTCTCCCCAGTCTTCCTCCAGACTCTGGCACCTTGATTTCCGAATGACATGCAAAATTTGTAATCATTACATTATGGTAAATAATGAAATTTAACACTATATGCTAATTTTTTGAGAAAGACCTGTAATATAAGGGTCTCTGCCTCTACAGCATGCTGCTCTCATGTGGGGGAGCAGATTCCATTTAAATAACTGTTGTCGCTGGTGTCCAGAGTCCTGTAGCTGCGGAGCTGAGCTGGTGATTGCACCTTGTATGCAGCAGCAAGTACAGGCAATAGCAGCTCCTCTGTGTTCTCCCTGTGGCCCCAAATCTGCAACACACTGAGCACCGGACGGGAAGATGAAGATCACTGCAGGGTGAGAACAGAGGCGGCCGAGGCTGTGTGCACCTGTAACAGCACGGAGGTGAACCGCTGCCCCCTGTCTGTGGTGTGTGAGCATTACACCGACCACTGTGACCGGGAACTGCCTCCGATTCACATCTCACACTGCCCCCTGGTGGAAGAGCGAGAGTGTAGTGAAATATGGAGATGTATGACCAGCAGTAACTTAGCATCTGTCCTAGGCTGCAGCTCTTCACAAAGGTAACCTGTGTTATCCTGAGAAAAAGACAGCCTTCCTAGTCTCACCCCAGGGGGAATCTCCTGAACACACAAGTGGAAACATTTCACACCCTCTGACTCTTGAACAGACATGCCAATTGCAGCATCACACTATTTACTATGAAAAAGGTCACACAAATAGGATCAAAGAAAAATAACGTATTCATTGGTAAATAGCCAGGATCCAGTCACACACCAGAGATTAGAATATTAATCCGAGAGGCTGGTCTAGAAATCTGACCTCCAGGGTGACTCTATAAATTAGGCCTTTACACATAGAAACACGTTCACAGACTGAGGGGCAGCCGAGCTGATGTGAGCCATTGCATATTCACCCCCCTCTGGGAGCAGAATGCCAGACTGCAAAGTTTAGATATTTCTGTAAGTTTTCTCCCTTTATTTTTCTGTTTTGCATATTTGTATGTCACATTTTATTTCCATATTTTTATTGTAAGCACTGTACCTTTTCTATTAAAGCTTAAAACTTTAATAAGTCTGAACCTTGTATGCTCTAAAGAATCCATAGCCTTAACCCCTTAATGACCGCCAATACGCCTTTTAACTGACCTAAGAGAATATTCTCCCCATACAGATGACAATCCAGCAGCTGTCGGCTGTACACTATAGCTGACAACTTGCTGTATCAGCCATGATCAGTGTTTGCACCGTCCAAATCTGTTTAACCCCTTAGATGCTGCTGTCAATAGTGACTACTTCATTATAAATGGTTAACAGAGTGTGGGGGCTTCTTCTTTATCCCAATTGGTGCCCTCAGATCATGATTTTGTGGTCTTGATGTTTGCGATGGCAATTCATGACCAAATAGCGGCCTTAGAGTCTGACGGCTGTAGTAATCTGTTTAGAAGTTAGTGACATTTAGGTGGTAAAAATACACATTTTCATTTCTGTCATGTCACTTTGCATTAATTCCTGTAAAGCACCTGAAGGGTTAATAAACTACCTGACAGCAGTTTTCAATATGTTTAGGGGTGCTGTTTTTAAAATGGTATCACGTTTGGGGGTTTCCCAATATATGGGACCCCTAAAGTCACTTCAAACATGGATAAGTCCCTAAAAAAATAAATGTGGTAAATTTATTTGAAAAAATGAAAAATTGCTGCTACATTTTTAAACCTCCTAAAATGCTAACAAAATAAAATAACATTTTACAAATGGTGCTGATGTAAAGCAGACATGTGGGAAATGTTATTTGTTAATGGTTTGCTGTTGTATGACTATCTGGATTAAAGGGATAATCATTCAAATTTAGAAAATTGCTAATTTTTTAACATTTTTCTCAAATTTTTTATATTTTTTATAAATAAACAAAAAATGTTGAACTAAATTTACCATCATCATAAAGTATAATGTGTCACGAAAAAACAATCTCAAAATCACTGGGATTTGTTGAAGCGTTGCAGAGTTATTACCACATAAAGTGACACTGGTCAGATTTCAAAAATTTGGCTCCGTCACTAAGGGGTTAAAGTGTGTGATCCATATGATTGGCAAATAGCAGTAGTAATATTTCCAGGACTCATCGCCCGTGTGTTCGGTGAATAGTGGTAGCGTGTATGAGCGGGTGTGTGGCCTGGGTCGGTGAATGGTGGCAGCAGCGTGTATGAGCGGGTGTGTGGTCTGGGTCGGTGAATGGTGGCAGCAGCGTGTATGAGCGGGTGTGTGGCCTGGGTCGGTGAATGGTGGCAGCGTGTATGAGCGGGTGTGTGGCCTGGGTCGGTGAGTGGTGGCAGCGTGTATGAGCGGGTGTGTGGCCTGGGTCGGTGAGTGGTGGCAGCGTGTATGAGCGGGTGTGTGGCCTGGGTCGGTGAGTGGTGGCAGCGTGTATGAGCGGGTGTGTGGCCTGGGTCGGTGAGTGGTGGCAGCGTGTATGAGCGGGTGTGTGGCCTGGGTCGGTGAATGGTGGCAGCAGCGTGTATGAGCGGGTGTGTGGCCTGGGTCGGTGAATGGTGGCAGCAGCGTGTATGAGCGGGGGTGTGGTCTGGGTCGGTGAGTGGTGGCAGCGTGTATGAGCGGGTGTGTGGCCTGGGTCGGTGAGTGGTGGCAGCGTGTATGAGCGGGTGTGTGGTCTGGGTCGGTGAATGGTGGCAGCAGCGTGTATGAGCGGGTGTGTGGTCTGGGTCGGTGAATGGTGGCAGCAGCGTGTATGAGCGGGTGTGTGGCCTGGGTCGGTGAATGGTGGCAGCAGCGTGTATGAGCGGGGGTGTGGTCTGGGTCGGTGAGTGGTGGCAGCGTGTATGAGCGGGTGTGTGGCCTGGGTCGGTGAGTGGTGGCAGCGTGTATGAGCGGGTGTGTGGCCTGGGTCGGTGAATGGTGGCAGCAGCGTGTATGAGCGGGTGTGTGGCCTGGGTCGGTGAATGGTGGCAGCAGCGTGTATGAGCGGGGGTGTGGTCTGGGTCGGTGAGTGGTGGCAGCGTGTATGAGCGGGTGTGTGGCCTGGGTCGGTGAGTGGTGGCAGCGTGTATGAGCGGGTGTGTGGTCTGGGTCGGTGAATGGTGGCAGCAGCGTGTATGAGCGGGTGTGTGGCCTGGGTCGGTGAATGGTGGCAGCAGCGTGTATGAGCGGGTGTGTGGCCTGGGTCGGTGAATGGTGGCAGCAGCGTGTATGAGCGGGTGTGTGGCCTGGGTCGGTGAATGGTGGCAGCAGCGTGTATGAGCGGGGGTGTGGTCTGGGTCGGTGAGTGGTGGCAGCGTGTATGAGCGGGTGTGTGGCCTGGGTCGGTGAGTGGTGGCAGCGTGTATGAGCGGGTGTGTGGTCTGGGTCGGTGAATGGTGGCAGCAGCGTGTATGAGCGGGTGTGTGGCCTGGGTCGGTGAATGGTGGCAGCAGCGTGTATGAGCGGGTGTGTGGCCTGGGTCGGTGAATGGTGGCAGCAGCGTGTATGAGCGGGTGTGTGGCCTGGGTCGGTGAATGGTGGCAGCAGCGTGTATGAGCGGGGGTGTGGTCTGGGTCGGTGAGTGGTGGCAGCGTGTATGAGCGGGTGTGTGGCCTGGGTCGGTGAGTGGTGGCAGCGTGTATGAGCGGGTGTGTGGTCTGGGTCGGTGAATGGTGGCAGCAGCGTGTATGAGCGGGTGTGTGGCCTGGGTCGGTGAATGGTGGCAGCAGCGTGTATGAGCGGGTGTGTGGCCTGGGTCGGTGAATGGTGGCAGCGTGTATGAGCGGGGGTGTGGCCTGGGTCGGTGAGTGGTGGCAGCGTGTATGAGCGGGTGTGTGGCCTGGGTCGGTGAATGGTGGCAGCAGCGTGTATGAGCGGGGGTGTGGTCTGGGTCGGTGAATGGTGGCAGCGTGTATGAGCGGGGGTGTGGCCTGGGTCGGTGAGTGGTGGCAGCGTGTATGAGCGGGTGTGTGGCCTGGGTCGGTGAATGGTGGCAGCAGCGTGTATGAGCGGGTGTGTGGCCTGGGTCGGTGAATGGTGGCAGCAGCGTGTATGAGCGGGGGTGTGGTCTGGGTCGGTGAGTGGTGGCAGCGTGTATGAGCGGGTGTGTGGCCTGGGTCGGTGAGTGGTGGCAGCGTGTATGAGCGGGTGTGTGGTCTGGGTCGGTGAATGGTGGCAGCAGCGTGTATGAGCGGGTGTGTGGCCTGGGTCGGTGAATGGTGGCAGCAGCGTGTATGAGCGGGTGTGTGGCCTGGGTCGGTGAATGGTGGCAGCAGCGTGTATGAGCGGGTGTGTGGCCTGGGTCGGTGAATGGTGGCAGCAGCGTGTATGAGCGGGGGTGTGGTCTGGGTCGGTGAGTGGTGGCAGCGTGTATGAGCGGGTGTGTGGCCTGGGTCGGTGAGTGGTGGCAGCGTGTATGAGCGGGTGTGTGGTCTGGGTCGGTGAATGGTGGCAGCAGCGTGTATGAGCGGGTGTGTGGCCTGGGTCGGTGAATGGTGGCAGCAGCGTGTATGAGCGGGTGTGTGGCCTGGGTCGGTGAATGGTGGCAGCAGCGTGTATGAGCGGGGGTGTGGTCTGGGTCGGTGAGTGGTGGCAGCGTGTATGAGCGGGTGTGTGGTCTGGGTCGGTGAGTGGTGGCAGCGTGTATGAGCGGGTGTGTGGCCTGGGTCGGTGAATGGTGGCAGCAGCGTGTATGAGCGGGTGTGTGGTCTGGGTCGGTGAGTGGTGGCAGCGTGTATGAGCGGGTGTGTGGCCTGGGTCGGTGAATGGTGGCAGCAGCGTGTATGAGCGGGGGTGTGGTCTGGGTCGGTGAGTGGTGGCAGCGTGTATGAGCGGGTGTGTGGCCTGGGTCGGTGAATGGTGGCAGCAGCGTGTATGAGCGGGGGTGTGGTCTGGGTCGGTGAGTGGTGGCAGCAGCGTGTATGAGCGGGTGTGTGGCCTGGGTCGGTGAGTGGTGGCAGCGTGTATGAGCGGGTGTGTGGCCTGGGTCGGTGAATGGTGGCAGCAGCGTGTATGAGCGGGTGTGTGGCCTGGGTCGGTGAATGGTGGCAGCAGCGTGTATGAGCGGGTGTGTGGCCTGGGTCGGTGAATGGTGGCAGCAGCGTGTATGAGCGGGTGTGTGGCCTGGGTCGGTGTGTGGTTTATGCTCCCATTACAGCATAGGACAGAGGTTGAATGCTGGACTGAGTGAGAGATAGATTAACCCTTGCAGGCGCAACCCCAAGTCACATGCTGAGAAGCGGGTACGTGACAAAGAGGATGACACGTTCTGTATGACGACACACCACTGCTCCACAGAACAGGCTGAGACAAAACCAGCAGAGTCATCTCAGTACAGAGGGCCAGACATTAGCAAGAGCTATAGTATATTGACTACTTGCATAGGACTTCAGGTGACATATACTACATTATCTGTACTCGGAGAGTTATCACTGTTATCTGTGGTGTTACATAGGACTGCAGGTGACATCTACTACATTATCTGTACTCAGAGAGTTATCACTGTGTTATTTGTGGTGTTACATAGGACTGCAGGTGACATCTACTACATTATCTGTACTCGGAGAGTTATCACTGTTATTTGTGGTGTTACATAGGACTGCAGGTGACATCTACTACATTATCTGTACTCGGAGAGTTATCACTGTTATTTGTGGTGTTACATAGGACTGCAGGTGACATCTACTACATTATCTGTACTCGGAGAGTTATCACTGTTATCTGTGGTGTTACATAGGACTGCAGGTGACATCTACTACATTATCTGTACTCGGAGAGTTATCACTGTTATCTGTGGTGTTACATAGGACTGCAGGGGACGTCTACTATATTATCTGTACTCGGAGAGTTATCACTGTTATTTGTGGTGTTACATAGGACTGCAGGTTAGCACAGCAGTGTCATGTGATCACACAGGCAGGATCTCGCAGTGTAACGACAGCTTTATTATTTTTTACAAATGAACACGGCCGCGGTTTGTGCAGAATCACACACAGATCATGGAGGACGGCGGCTCCTGCTCTACGCTACATGTCCAGTGCGGTCACTGCTACACAGTCCTATTACACAGTCTTTACTTCTCCTGGGAACAGTGCACAGAGAAAGGTACTGCAGGGGAGGGGCCAAATCTGCAGGGGAAGGGCCAAATCTGCAGGGGAGGGGCCAAATCTGCAGGGGAAGGGCCAAATCTGCAGGGGAGGGGCCAAATCTGCAGGGGAAGGGCCAGGACAAGAGAAATTGTTCATTCCTGAAATACTGCGAGTAGCCCCTCAGGATGTAGTGATTATATTACATACAATGCTAGATTGCACTCCAGTCACCTCCAGAGCTGCACTCACTATTCTGCTGTTACATCGTGTCTTATCCTCCAGTCACAGCCGGAGCTGCAGTCACCATTCTGCTGATTTCGGTCACCTCTCCCTCCGGTGATGGCGGCGCTCGCTCTGCTGCAGCCTGGGCGGCTCTCTCCACATCACCTATCATACACAGAAGCTGTGAGCTCCTGCAGCTCTGGCTGTGACTGGAGTAGAGGACAGATGCAGGGGGCCGGCCTGTGAGCAGCAACTATAATAGAGGGGATGAGAGGTCTGTAATAAAGTGCAGCGGAGACCCTCACAGCAGGAAATCTCAGATTCATAATTAAAGGGACAGTCCACTGTGATCCGGTCGCCTGTAGGACCTCAGCAGTAGGTGTAGTGAGCACAAGCTCCGCCCCCAAACAGAAGCCCCTCCCTTAGTCAATGGCCGCCTCTGTCCAGGCCATGATGGGGTCAGTTTTCCACAGCATTGACCACTGTCAGTGATTCGCCCCTTTAGGGCATTTGGGGGGTCACATACTTTCTCCATCATTCGCTCAGCGTTCATCATGTTTCATTTTAGTATTAAAAACTGAAAATCGTGCGATAAAAGGTTTCCTATAGTCCAGGAACCAGGAGGGAAATAAAGTGCAGTGCCTCCTCCGCAGGGTGCAGCCCCCACACTAGAGGCGCGGGGGTACTGGGGCCATCACATGGCGGGAAAGGACGGCAGCAGCTCAGAGGCAGGGTTCCTTATAAACCTCGGGGGTGTGGCGGTGCCTGTCAACCAATGACAACGCAGCGATCCTGCAGCCAGTGATGGGGGACGGTCTGTTCTGTGAGCTGACGGCGAAGGATGCCGGTCCGGGCGCAGCTCCGTGCAGTGCGTCCGCGCAGGGAAGGCGCCTTTCACCAGTGTAGTCCTGCGGCAGAGGGGTCATCAGTGTTACAGTCAGTGCAAAGTAGGCGGAGTTCATGGAGATTAGATCCTCCCAGAGTCCAGCTCTGTCAATGAGGGGGGAGGAGCGGGAGGCAGAGACGTTACCCTGCAGCGCCGGCTGCAGTAACCATGGCACCACACGTATGTGCTGGCCTCCTCCAACAGCGGACATGCTCATCACACGGGGTAACATCCCCTCCTCACCCTCCCAGGGCCACACGTTCTGCCCTCATCCCCCCCAGGGTCGGAGCGGAGCACACAGAGCAGACTGTGCGAGCACACGGATGTAGCGAACACAGAACATATAACAGCAGGCGGCGTCTGTGCAAACATGGAGCCCCGACACTGTGCTGACACGGGCCACTGCTGCCCACTCCTTATTGCCTCGGCAGGCGGGGGGCAGGACCCCCTCCGGGACGCTAGTCACAGATGATGAAGGTTCGGGGCGAGTACCAGCAGCATCTTCCCTCCAGCCGCCACCATCACTGGTGGATCTCGTTCTCGATCAGACTGTCCTCACACGACTGGAACTCTGCGTCCTGCGTGGTGTCGCCGTGGATCATCTCCTCGTCCTGGGATCCCTGCTCCGTGTCCTCGCTGTCACCCGCCGGGTCACTGTCTGCAGCCGAGTCCTGCAGGACCTGCGCAATGTACTTCTGTAGGGAGAGAGGGGCGCAGTCAGAGGGGCGGGGCCAAGGAGGCAGATTGGGTGATGGGCGGGGCCAATACTGGGGATTATGATTAAGAGGCGTGGCCAGGGATGCAGATTGGGTGAGGGGTGTGGCCAATAAAGAGTAAAAGGTTTGGTGAATAATATGGATTGTGCAAGGGGTGTGGCCAATACTGGGAATTACGATTAAGAGGCCAGGGATGCAGGCTGTATTGGGCGCGGGGGACGACTCACCGCTGACTTCTGGGAGGGGGCGTTGGATGAGGGGCGGCCATTCTGAGTCCCGTCCACAGCGTTCACCTCCGTGTGATCGATCTGGTAAAGGACAGTCACATTAGGAACAGACACAGAGGAGCCGAATGCAGTGCCACCTGCGGCCCAGGAGGAGGCGCCATTACTCTCACCCGGTAGTTGTGAGCGCTCAGGTACTTGAAGTGTCCGAAACAGACGTGTGACAAGCAGATGACGATGGTGATCACCAGGACGACGAAGGTGAACATGGAGGTGGGCGCCAGGAACCCTGCAGGACACAAAACGAAGGGTTACCTGCAGGAGAGGGCCGCCACCATTACTGAGACCGCTCTCCAGGACAGCACCGCATCTCGCCACTCACCGGTCCGGACCGTGGAGAAGAACAGCAGCCAGAAGAGGCAGAGGATCGGCGCCGCCACCACCTGGCTCACCGCCGCAGAGTGGATCTTCTTGTCCAGCTTGGCGGGCAGGTAGGCGTAGTACAGGTTGTAACGGTCCACCAGGTGCTTCAGCAGCATGTACATGAGACCTGCGCCGAGGGGACAAGTGAGAGAGGTGGAGGAGACCGGGAAAGAGAGAGCAGAGGCAGGGGAGGGGGAGCCACAGGGACAGAGAGGAGCCGCAGGGACAGAGAGGAGAGCCCGGGGGAAGGGGGAGCCGCAGGGACAGAGAGGAGAGCCCGGGGGAAGGGGGAGCCGCAGGGACAGAGAGGAGAGCCCGGGGGGAGGGGGAGCCGCAGGGACAGAGAGGAGAGCCCGGGGGAAGGGGGAGCCGCAGGGACAGAGAGGAGCCGCAGGGACAGAGAGGAGAGCCCGGGGGGAGGGGGAGGCGCAGGGACAGAGAGGAGAGCCCAGGGGGAAGGGGGAGCCGCAGGGACAGAGAGGAGCCGCAGGGACAGAGAGGAGAGCCCGGGGGGGAGGGGAGCCGCAGGGACAGAGAGGAGAGCCCGGGGGAAGGGGGAGGCGCAGGGACAGAGAGGAGAGCCCGGGGGGAGGGGGAGGCGCAGGGACAGAGAGGAGAGCCCGGGGGGAGGGGGAGGCGCAGGGACAGAGAGGAGAGCCCAGGGGGAAGGGGGAGCCGCAGGGACAGAGAGGAGAGCCCGGGGGGGGAGGGGAGCCGCAGGGACAGAGAGGAGAGCCCGGGGGGAGGGGGAGGCGCAGGGACAGAGAGGAGAGCCCGGGGGAAGGGGGAGGCGCAGGGACAGAGAGGAGAGCCCGGGGGGAAGGGGGAGCCGCAGGGACAGAGAGGAGAGCCCGGGGGGGAAGGGAGCCGCAGGGACAGAGAGGAGAGCCCGGGGGAAGGGGGAGCCGCAGGGACAGAGAGGAGAGCCCGGGGGGGAAGGGAGCCGCAGGGACAGAGAGGAGAGCCCGGGGGAAGGGGGAGCCGCAGGGACAGAGAGGAGAGCCCGGGGGGGAAGGGAGCCGCAGGGACAGAGAGGAGAGCCCGGGGGGAGGGGGAGGCGCAGGGACAGAGAGGAGAGCCCAGGGGGAAGGGGGAGCCGCAGGGACAGAGAGGAGAGCCCGGGGGGAAGGGGGAGCCGCAGGGACAGAGAGGAGAGCCCGGGGGGAGGGGGAGGCGCAGGGACAGAGAGGAGAGCCCAGGGGGAAGGGGGAGCCGCAGGGACAGAGAGGAGAGCCCGGGGGGAGGGGGAGGCGCAGGGACAGAGAGGAGAGCCCGGGGGGAGGGGGAGGCGCAGGGACAGAGAGGAGAGCCCGGGGGGAGGGGGAGGCGCAGGGACAGAGAGGAGAGCCCGGGGGGGGGGGGGGGGGGGGGGAAGGGGGAGCCGCAGGGACAGAGAGGAGGGCCCGGGGGAAGGGGGAGCCGCAGGGACAGAGAGGAGAGCCCGGGGGGGGAGGGGAGCCGCAGGGACAGAGAGCAAAGCCAGAGGGGAAGGGGGAGCTGCAGGGACAGAGAGCAGAGCCCGGGGGGGGGGGGGGGGAGGGGGGCGATGGAATGGCCCATTATATAGTGAATGGATGGGGGGGAGCGATGGGACGGCCCATTATATAGTGAATGGATGGGGGGAGCGATGGGACGGCCCATTATATAGTGAGCGAATGGAGGGCTATGGGACGGCTAATTAGAAAGTGAATTCATGAGAGGGTTCTGGGACGGCCCATTTAATAGTGAGTGGATGGGGGGCGATGGGACGGCCCATTAGACAGTGACTGGATGGGGGGGAGGTCAGCCCAGCTCACCACACAATTTACTCACCGAACGGCACGATGATGGGACATGTGATGCTATAGGTCATCACCACAGTGAATATACACATCATCCAGGCGTACGCCGCGCCAAACTGAAACTCATAAGCCTGGTGCTGGGGGCGAGAAGTGCAAATTATAGGATTCTGATCACATGACTGCAAGAAAGCCCAGGAGACTACCCCTGACCTTCTGACCCCAGCATGGCCCCTCCCACAAAGCACACTGGCTCCTCCCATATAGCTCACCCGCTTGACGTTTTTTCGCTCTGCAGCAGAGCGTGCCAGACACAGGCGGATCATGTACATCAGCAGACCTGGGATGCGGAGAAGGTCCATGGCGTTACCAATGAAGGCCGAGGCAATGACGTAGTTGACGAAGAACGCGCCGTTATCTGGGAGGAACACGCACCTGACAGGGACAAGAGTCTGAGCACGCGGGGGATCGGCGGGCGCTCGACCACGACGGCCTCACCCTCCCACGCACGTCACTTACTCAAACCTGATGGCCGCCTCTGCCAGGAACCTCTGATCAAAGAGCCAACGGAAGAACAGGTCCAGGCTGAACGGGAGACAGGACAGGAGTTAACGGCAGCTGCCGGGAGGACACAAGACGGCGGCCGCTCCGGAGCCAGGACCTACCTGCTGAGCCCCAGCGATGGGAGCAGCAGCACCATGAAGATGAGGAAGGTGTAACACTTGTGCATGGTCGTCCGGTTCTCACCCGACCTGGAAGGAGAGAAGCAGTGAGAAGATAATGGCGGACAGCCGCGCTGCCAATTCTGCAGTCACCCGCTGTACCTGGTCCAGTGCGCCTCGAAGAAGGCCGAATAATAGACGATGGTGGGGAGCAGAGCGGAGAACGCCCACAGTAACAGGGTGGGGAAGAACTGGGTGATGATGGGATTCTGCAGAAAGGAAAGCACAAGATCAGCGCCGGGGACGCCGGCTGCCTGCGCCGCACGCACCAGGAGCGGCACACACTCACGTTCAGATACTCCACAGGTTTGGTGACATTGAACTTGTCCATGGTGGTGATGATGATGGCCGGGGTGGTGAGGAAGAAGAGGAGGAGAAAGAGGATGACATTGATGATCAGGCAGCGGATCCACCATACGAAGCCGCGGGTGGAGAGGTGCTCCCTGCGGACAAGAAAGACAAGTCCCATGACCCGCTGTGAACGACCGATCAACCAACCCCTCACAGACACCACCAATACGAGACGTCCCCCGCCACCACTTACCTTGCCACATGCCCCCTCTAAGTGGCCCCTAACCAACTAGCAAAGTCAAGATGGATCACGTGACACTTCCCTTGAGTTCTGACTCCTCAGCTGTATATTCAAGGAGTCCAGGGGGCGGGGCTTCCTACTTTGCCTGAGTGGCACTAGAGGAAAGCATGATGCCGGGTCAATTCCACCTGACTAATGTTTGCCCTGAAGAGAAGACCTCAAGTATGAACAGCCCAGGACAAGGACCCTTGAGTTTCACATCCAGCGCCAGAACTGCTGCTCTCTGAAATGGTTCCATTCCCTACATAAACATGTCGTACGGCCCACCTCCTCCAGGCCCGGCCATACTCACCAGTAGATGTTCTGGGGGTCCGGGGCGTAGGACACCGTCCAGTGCTGGACATGCAGAGCGTCGCTGCAGGAGGAGAATTTGGGTTCCCCCCGACAGCTGCAGCCGTGACATTTACAGGCATTGAAATCCTTCAGGATCCTGCAGGAAGAAATAAAGTGAGGAGGGGCCCCAAGGAGCCAGGCAGAGGGCCCCCAGGAGCCAGGCAGAGGGCCCCCAGGAGCCACGCAGAGGGCCCCCAGGAGCCAGGCAGAGGGCCCCCAGGAGCCAGGCAGAGGGCCCCCAGGAGCCAGGCAGAGGGCCCCCAGGAGCCAGGCAGAGGGCCCCCAGGAGCCAGGCAGAGGGCCCCCAGGAGCCACGCAGAGGGCCCCCAGGAGCCACGCAGAGGGCCCCCAGGAGCCAGGCAGAGGGCCCCCAGGAGCCAGGCAGAGGGCCCCCAGGAGCCAGGCAGAGGGCCCCCAGGAGCCAGGCAGAGGGCCCCCAGGAGCCAGGCAGAGGGCCCCCAGGAGCCAGGCAGAGGGCCCCCAGGAGCCAGGCAGAGGGCCCCCAGGAGCCAGGCAGAGGGCCCCCAGGAGCCACGCAGAGGGCCCCCAGGAGCCACTCGTATTCAGAGAAGACATTAGGATCTACCGGGCAGGGCCGAGCTGAGGCCACAGCTCCTAGATGATTGATCATGGAGTGGGGGTCCCTGATAACGGGGGCCGATACATGTACATCGCACTTACAGGGCAGTGATGGCCTCATTGTGAAAGGTGACGAAGGCCATCCCCAGGGGCTTCTCGTTGACCTTTTCCTTCTCCTTCTTGTATTCTTCCTTCAGACGCTGCTCCAACGTTGTGTAGTATTCAATGGCCTCCACCTGCAGGAGACGACGGGACGCCATAAACTGGTGCGGACATAGCTAATGTGCACCCCAAAGTAAGGAGAACACCGGAGGAAGGGTCACATGGGGGAGGGACTAGGCAGTGATCGAGAGTGCTGCAGAGAGCACCGGAGGAAGGGTCACATGGGGGAGGGACTAGGCAGTGATCGAGAGTGCTGCAGAGGTCCCAGGAGGAAGGGTCACATGGGGGAGGGACTAGGCAGTGATCGAGAGTGCTGCAGAGGTCCCAGGAGGAAGGGTCACATGGGGGAGGGACTAGGCAGTGATCGAGAGTGCTGCAGAGAGCACCGGAGGAAGGGTCACATGGGGGAGGGACTAGGCAGTGATCGAGAGTGCTGCAGAGAGCACCGGAGGAAGGGTCACATGGGGGAGGGACTAGGCAGTGATCGAGAGTGCTGCAGAGAGCCCAGGAGGAAGGGTCACATGGGGGAGGGACTAGGCAGTGATCGAGAGTGCTGCAGAGAGCCCCGGAGGAAGGGTCACATGGGGGAGGGACTAGGCAGTGATCGAGAGTGCTGCAGAGAGCACCGGAGGAAGGGTCACATGGGGGAGGGACTACGCAGTGATCGAGAGTGCTGCAGAGAGCACAGGAGGAAGGGTCACATTGGGGAGAGACTAGGCAGTGATCGAGAGTGCTGCAGAGAGCACCGGAGGAAGGGTCACATGGGGGAGGGACTAGGCAGTGATCGAGAGTGCTGCAGAGAGCCCAGGAGGAAGGGTCACATGGGGGAGGGACTAGGCAGTGATCGAGAGTGCTGCAGAGAGCACCGGAGGAAGGGTCACATGGGGGAGGGAATAGGCAGTGATCGAGAGTGCTGCAGAGAGCACAGGAGGAAGGGTCACATTGGGGAGAGACTAGGCAGTGATCGAGAGTGCTGCAGAGAGCACCGGAGGAAGGGTCACATGGGGGAGGGACCAGGCAGTGATCGAGAGTGCTGCAGAGAGCACCGGAGGAAGGGTCACATGGGGGAGGGACTACGCAGTGATCGAGAGTGCTGCAGAGAGCACAGGAGGAAGGGTCACATTGGGGAGAGACTAGGCAGTGATCGAGAGTGCTGCAGAGAGCACCGGAGGAAGGGTCACATGGGGGAGGAACTAGGCAGTGATCAAAAGTGCTGCAGAGAGCACCGGAGGAAGGGTCACATGGGGGAGGAACTAGGCAGTGATCAAAAGTGCTGCAGAGAGCACCGGAGGAAGGGTCACATGGGGAGGGACTAGGCAGTGATCGAGAGTGCTGCAGAGAGCACCGGAGGAAGGGTCACATGGTGGAGGAACTAGGCAGTGATCGAGAGTGCCGCAGAGAGCACCGGAGGAAGGGTCACATGGGGAGGGACTAGACAGTGATCGAGAGTGCCGCAGAGAGCACCGGAGGAAGGGTCACATGGGGGAGGGACTAGGCAGTGATCGACAGTGCAGCAGAGAGCACCGGAGGAAGGGTCATTAGGGGGAGGGACTAGGCAGTGATCGACAGTGCAGCAGAGAGCACCGGAGGAAGGGTCACATGGGGGAGGGAATAGGCAGTGATTCGACAGTGCTGCAGAGAGCACCGGAGGAAGGGTCATTAGGGGGAGGGACTAGGCAGTGATCGACAGTGCTGCAGAGAGCACCGGAGGAAGGGTCACATGGGGGAGGGACTAGGCAGTGATCGAGAGTGCTGCAGAGAGCACCGGAGGAAGGGTCACATGGGGGAGGGACTAGGCAGTGATCGAGAGTGCCGCAGAGAGCACCGGAGGAAGGGTCACATGGGGGAGGGACTAGGCAGTGATCGAGAGTGCCGCAGAGAGCACCGGAGGAAGGGTCACATGGGGGAGGGACTAGGCAGTGATCGAGAGTGCCGCAGAGAGCACCGGAGGAAGGGTCACATGGGGGAGGGACTAGGCAGTGATCGACAGTGCAGCAGAGAGCACCGGAGGAAGGGTCACATGGGGGAGGGACTAGGCAGTGATCGAGAGTGCAGCAGAGAGCACCGGAGGAAGGGTCACATGGGGGAGGGACTAGGCAGTGATCGAGAGTGCCGCAGAGAGCACCGGAGGAAGGGTCACATGGGGGAGGGACTAGGCAGTGATCGACAGTGCAGCAGAGAGCACCGGAGGAAGGGTCACATGGGGGAGGGACTAGGCAGTGATCGAGAGTGCAGCAGAGAGCACAGAAGGAAGGGTCACATGGGGGAGGGACTAGGCAGTGATCGAGAGTGCTGCAGAGAGCACCGGAGGAAGGGTCACAGTAGGTCTAGACTCGCAAAGTCACATTAACCACAGCACCTCACCTGCTCACAGCCTTTGATCACACAGCAGCACAGGTGACCGCATGGTTTGGGGTTGATGAAGGATGTGATGTTCTCTCGGCTTAGCAGGTTATTAAAGTACAAGCGGCCGCGCTCTGCTTTCTTCCTGCGGTAACCAAGAAAAAAAATGTAAATTTGGGTCAACTATGGAGTCACAGTATGAAAAATACCTGGAACGAACGAGGAGGGCGCCAGCCACAGAGGGAAAGCGAGCGGCCAGGCGCCAGCCACAGAACGAGAGCGAGCGGCCGGCCGGGCGCCAGCCACAGAACGAGAGGCCAACCAGGCGCCAGCCACAGAGGGAGAGCGAACGGCCGGGCGCCAGCCACAGAGGGAGAGCGAGCGGCCACAGAGGGAGAGTGAGCGGCCGGCCGGGCGCCAGCCACAGAACGAGCGGCCGGCCGGGCGCCAGCCACAGAACGAGAACGAGCGGCCGGCCGGGCGCCAGCCACAGAGGGAGAGCGAGCGGCCGGCAGGCAGAAACAAGTGAGTGACAGAGGGAGAACGGGCAATAGAGAGGGGAACAGTCATAGAAATCTGGGGAAGGTGTGAGATATTAGGGGTAGGAATCCCCTGATACAGGGGACCCAGCGTCCAGGTCTCTGCTGCCTCCTGACTGGCCGGCGTAGAGTAGATCCACTGGAGATGTCGCAGTCTCAGGAATTTTACCTCTCTGCATCCAGGAACATCAGTCTGGCCACGTCATAACACGGCCGGGCCTCCAGGACAGTGCAGTTCGTGTACGCCTCTCTACAAGAGACAAGCGTGATCGCACACAATAGTCACTGAGGAAAGTGCCTTCAACAGAGACCCCCAACAGATCCAGAGCGCAGCACCCCAGACCAACACCCCCCCTCTCACAAGAGACAGACAACTTACTCAAAATGTTTCTTGATTTTCTCTGGTTCGGCGTACTTGGATATCCCGTTAATGAAGAGCGTGCGCTTTACCTGTAGACAAGAGCGTAGAGAGGCATGTAAGCAGAACTCTGCGGTCACATAAGGAGAGGACAGTGCCTCCTAGCGGTGCGAGGGACCGGAGGGCTCCCCCCGGCCGAGCATGGGGTAGGCAAGAGGAGTCGGGGTTCAGATGCCCCTCCTGGGTCCATGTGATGAAAAGCAGAGCGTGCAGCGAGCGGAGGGCTACGTTACCAAGTCGTCCTCCTTGTAGCGCATCTTGGACGTGTGCCGCCTCATGCTGTAAACCGTGAGCAGCAGATACAGGAAAGCGAAGGTGGTGTGCAGCCAGAGCAGGTTATTTCTGAGAGAGAAAGACACCGGTCACGAGCGAGACACACGGACACCAGGGAGCAAGAGCAGTAATACAGTGTGCGTGACGGACGACCACCAGGAGACATTATACAGGGCGCGTGACGGACGACCACCAGGAGACATTATACAGGGCGCGTGACGGACGACCACCAGGAGACGTCACTATACAAGGCGCGTGACGGACGACCACCAGGAGACATTATACAGGGCGCGTGACGGACGACCACCAGGAGACATTATACAGGGCGCGTGACGGACGTCCACCAGGAGACATTATACAGGGCGCGTGACGGACGACCACCAGGAGACGTCACTATACAAGGCGCGTGACGGACGACCACCAGGAGACATTATACAGGGCGCGTGACGGACGACCACCAGGAGACGTCACTATACAAGGCGCGTGACGGACGACCACCAGGAGACATTATACAGGGCGCGTGACGGACGACCACCAGGAGACGTCACTATACAAGGCGCGTGACGGACGACCACCAGGAGACATTATACAAGGCGCGTGACGGACGACCACCAGGAGACGTCACTATACAGGGCGCGTGACGGACGACCACCAGGAGACATTATACAGGGCGCGTGACGGACGACCACCAGGAGACATTATACAGGGCGCGTGACGGATGACCACCAGGAGACATTATACAGGGCGCGTGACGGACGACCACCAGGAGACATTATACAGGGCGCGTGACGGACGACCACCAGGAGACATTATACAGGGCGCGTGACGGACGACCACCAGGAGACATTATACAGGGCGCGTGACGGACGACCACCAGGAGACATTATACAGGGCGCGTGACGGACGTCCACCAGGAGACATTATACAGGGCGCGTGACGGACGACCACCAGGAGACATTATACAGGGCGCGTGACGGACGACCACCAGGAGACATTATACAGGGCGCGTGACGGATGACCAGCAGGAGACATCACTATACAGGGCGCGTGACGGACGACCACCAGGAGACATTATACAGGGCGCGTGACGGACGACCACCAGGAGACATTATACAGGGCGCGTGACGGACGACCACCAGGAGACGTCACTATACAAGGCGCGTGACGGACGACCACCAGGAGACATTATACAGG
This sequence comes from Ranitomeya imitator, assembly GCF_032444005.1. Taxonomy (NCBI): domain Eukaryota; kingdom Metazoa; phylum Chordata; class Amphibia; order Anura; family Dendrobatidae; genus Ranitomeya; species Ranitomeya imitator. Next base: position 6,295,661 of record NC_091286.1, on the reverse strand, counting down.
GCGCGTGACGGACGACCACCAGGAGACATTATACAGGGCGCGTGACGGACGACCACCAGGAGACGTCACTATACAAGGCGCGTGACGGACGACCACCAGGAGACATTATACAGGGCGCGTGACGGACGACCACCAGGAGACGTCACTATACAAGGCGCGTGACGGACGACCACCAGGAGACATTATACAGGGCGCGTGACGGACGACCACCAGGAGACATTATACAGGGCGCGTGACGGACGACCACCAGGAGACGTCACTATACAGGGCGCGTGACGGACGACCACCAGGAGACATTATACAGGGCGTGTGACGGACGACCACCAGGAGACGTCACTATACAGGGCGCGTGATGGACAACCACCAGGAGACATTATACAAGGCGCGTGACGGACGACCACCAGGAGACGTCACTATACAGGGCGCGTGACGGATGACCACCAGGAGACATTATACAGGGCGCGTGACGGACGACCACCAGGAGACATTATACAGGGCGCGTGACGGACGACCACCAGGAGACATTATACAGGGCGCGTGACGGACGACCACCAGGAGACATTATACAGGGCGCGTGACGGATGACCAGCAGGAGACATCACTATACAGGGCGCGTGATGGACAACCACCAGGAGACATTATACAGGGCGCGTGACGGATGACCAGCAGGAGACATCACTATACAGGGCGTGTGACGGACGTCCACCAGGAGACATTATACAGGGCGCGTGACGGACGACCACCAGGAGACGTCACTATACAAGGCGCGTGACGGACGACCACCAGGAGACATTATACAAGGCGCGTGACGGACGACCACCAGGAGACGTCACTATACAGGGCGCGTGACGGACGACCACCAGGAGACATTATACAGGGCGCGTGACGGACGACCACCAGGAGACATTATACAGGGCGCGTGACGGATGACCAGCAGGAGACATCACTATACAGGGCGCGTGATGGACAACCACCAGGAGACATTATACAGGGCGCGTGACGGATGACCAGCAGGAGACATCACTATACAGGGCGTGTGACGGACGTCCACCAGGAGACATTATACAGGGCGCGTGACGGACGACCACCAGGAGACGTCACTATACAAGGCGCGTGACGGACGACCACCAGGAGACATTATACAAGGCGCGTGACGGACGACCACCAGGAGACGTCACTATACAGGGCGCGTGACGGACGACCACCAGGAGACATTATACAGGGCGCGTGACGGACGACCACCAGGAGACATTATACAGGGCGCGTGACGGATGACCAGCAGGAGACGTCACTATACAGGGCGCGTGACGGACGACCACCAGGAGACATTATACAGGGCGCGTGACGGACGACCACCAGGAGACATTATACAAGGCGCGTGACGGACGACCACCAGGAGACGTCACTATACAGGGCGCGTGACGGATGACCACCAGGAGACATTATACAGGGCGCGTGACGGACGACCACCAGGAGACATTATACAGGGCGCGTGACGGACGACCACCAGGAGACATTATACAGGGCGCGTGACGGACGACCACCAGGAGACATTATACAGGGCGCGTGACGGACGACCACCAGGAGACATTATACAGGGCGCGTGACGGACGACCACCAGGAGACATTATACAGGGCGCGTGACGGATGACCAGCAGGAGACATCACTATACAGGGCGCGTGACGGACGACCACCAGGAGACATTATACAGGGCGCGTGACGGATGACCAGCAGGAGACATTATACAGTGCTGTGCATAAGTCTAAGGCAGGGATGGAATAAATGCTGCAGAGGCAGAAGATCCAGGGAATAGAAGGGTTAACAGACTATCGTCATCAATTTACAAAATACAAAGTGACCGAAGAAGAGAAACTTAAATCCCATCAGTCACCAGCCGCCACTGATAAAAACAACCGTTTTCCAGGAGTGATCCCTATAATGGCTGACCAGGTAAATTCTATTTGCAGCATTTGGATAGAGACTCTCCATTATTTCTCCTGATGAAGGGGACTGTGAAAGCTGCAAATATTTTCCTGGTCAGCCGATAAAGCCATCACTCATGGAATACGGCTGTCTCTCGGACATATCAGTGGTGACGTGGACTTTTCTGGGTCTCTCGGTAACACCAGAGCTTTTTTTTATTCTACACTTCTGTTTATGAAGTTTGTTCCTCTAACATTTTTTCCCCACAACTGCCTAAAACTTTTGCACAGCGCTGAACACTCAAGTGACAGACAATGATACGAGTCTCACCTGGAGTTCAGGTTGGCGATTGTCGTCCTCCCGAAGCTATAGGCGTTGTTTTCTGTCAGAGAAAAAAGAAAACAAAAAAGTTAATGGATATAGATGCGGACTGGACGAACCCGCAAGCTTGCAGGCGTGCTTTACCGACCGTATATAGCGTATGGATAAAAAATAACCTTTATTTGGTATAATCTAAAAAGCCTATGATCACAGAAGTAATCTCCCCAGGATCACATTCCTACACCAGGGTCGGGTATGAGGTGAATGGTGAGAGCAGAACGGCTGGCGATGGCAGAACCAAACAAGCGGTGAGATCCACCCAAATATATGGTTTCTCTATTTACTGAGTTGTATGCATCGCAGCGTTCCGGACCCAATAAACCACCATCATTAACCCTGTAATCAGCCACAACTGAACCCAGCAGGGAACACTCATATATAGCAAAATGAGTTATAGGCATCCCGGTCAAATATGTTGGTGATTTATAATGTAGTTTTTGTGGCATCTAGAAATGTTTTAAAGGGAACCTGTCACCCCCGTTTTTTGAGATTGAGCTATAAATACTGTTAAATAGGGCCTGCGCTGTGTGTTCCTATAGTGTATGTAGTGTACCCCGAGTTTGCATCTCGGCTTTGGGAAAATGGCCGCCGCGATCTCTAATGCGCACGCGCGGCATCCCGCGGCCATTTTCCTGAAGCCCCGTGCAGCAGAGCACTCGATCTGCGCACGCGCGGCCCCAGGAAGATGGCCGCCCCCACCGATGCAAGGGATTACAGCGCAGATCGCGCGCTGCTTGTTCACCACTACGCCACCAACGTAAAGCTGAGGAAGAACCAGCGATGTCACCACGCCCTCCCGACCTGATTGACAGGCGAAAACGGCGACTTTGGTAAGTTATTTCTCAGCATACATGGGGAATCGGGGTACACTACATACACTATAGGAACACACAGCGCAGGCCCTATTTAACAGTATTTATAGCTCAATCTCAAAAAACGGGGTGACAGGTTCCCTTTAATATAGATTTCTATATTGCACTGACGCTAATCCTATATCCAGTATCCATAAGTACCATGTGTTTAGATGTGATGTGATTTTGATAAACACTTTGATTATATAGTCACCTTTCTTGTTTCCAATATTGTTAGAAAGGCAGCAAAGAAATACATCACTCCTGGTACAAATATACAAGGTTGTTAAGATCTATTTGGGGTACACCCGTAGTCTTATACCTACACCTCGGTATAACATTGTTAGCCCATTTTTTTGTGATCCTGGGGAGATTACTTCTGTGATCATAGGGTAACTATAGGAGGTTTGGCTGGGATTTGGCACATAGTCAGTGCTGTTTAGGATCTGTTACCTGTTGTTAGTTTTTGTCTTGTTTCCCCATTCTGTGTAGGTAATAGGGCACTGAGCACATAAGGTTTCCATTTGTTCTTTATGTCCCCCTTTTTTTTCTTTTGATTTACGTGCCATATTGGCTTTTTAGATTATACCAAATAAAGGTTATTTTTTATCCATACGCTATATACGGTATCAATTTCTATTTGGATAATACACCACGCTTATTATATATGTGCTTTACCGACGCCTGGTGCCAAGAGCGCAAGAAACCTCGATCGACAGAGTGGAGTGGAGTCAGGCCGACGTCTAACCCGGAAGGACTCTTGGATGGTGCAATGAATCCACCAGGCTAACATGGCCGATGAAATGGCTAAACCCTTCCTGTAACCGTCAGGAAGCCCAAATAAGGTGTCCAACCTTTGGATGGACGCCGTGCATGGTACGTACCTGCTCAGATCACTCACTTCTTCCAGAATATGGAGAACCCATCCCTCCCATTTGTCCAGATCAAAAAAAAAAAAAAGGAGTCTACTGTAAGACTCCCAGGACCTTCTTTTTTCGAGCGTGTGCAGTTTGCGCTGCCCTTCGAACTTACAGCGCAGGTGCCGGGGACGTTCATGAAGGAAATGGAGGCGGCGCCCGGAGGCCCTGAGGAGTTTGTGTCGGGCGGGGGGAGACATGCCCCGCTGACAAAATAGAGGTATGAGGGACAAATTATAAAAACTATTATTTCAGCGTTGGCAGGGACCCCAACTAAAAGAGCCACCTTGACAAAGTGCAGCATTAGTGCAGCACAAGGTGGCTCCTTCAGTTAAAAACGCCTAGGGGGGTCAGGTTCCTTTTAAAGGTCCCAAAGATCTAGTGGTATGTGAAAGGGAAGGACCACATGTGAAAACTCCCTGCTTGCAGTTTCGTTGCAATAAGTCAGAAAAAGTACTAGCTCCGCCTACCTAACGTGGTCCGTGCGGATCTCCCAGGACCACTGCGGGACCTCTTGCTTCTCTCGGAAGTAGGGGAAAGGGGGGGGTTATGGAAACTGGTACCACGGAAGAACCAGAGCATTCACTGCGATGGCTTTTGGATCTCGAGGCCGAACCATGAACATTGGCGTTCAGTCTGGACGCCATCTGATCTACATCTGGAGTGCCCCAGTGAACGCAGATCTGATGGAAGACTTCCGGGAGAAGTTCCCACTCACTTGAGGCGCGACCCTGATGGCTGAGGAAGTCTACCGCCCAGAGATCTACTCCTGGGATGTGTACTGCCGAGATCACCGAATGATAGATCTCGGCACATCAAAGAATGTGACGTACCTCGTCCATGCTGCCTGACCGAGGGTACCTGCTAGATGATTGACGTATGGCACAGCCGTGGCATTATCCAATTGAATTCGGATGGGGTGACCCGCCAGAAGGCAGAGGACCTGCTGTAGGACTAGCCGTACCGTTCAGATCCCCTGAACAAAGATCGGGAGAAGAAGGCTGGTATCGGTAGTCACTAATAATCATTGAACCGGGAGGAACTCCCCTGGATGAGGAAGAAGCTCGGACACTGTCCTCTGAAAGCCTGTTTGACCTACAGAAAACGAACGGAGCGAAGAAAACAGCTTCCATTGCTGTCACCTTTTTTTCCTCATGAACCTCCCAGCAAATCGAATGGAATGAGTGATCAAGTAAGGGAGTTCTGAGTTGAAGGGCCACGGCCTTGTCTCAAGGGAGAAATACCAACGCTCTGGAAGTGTCCAGGATCATCCTCAAAAAGGATATCAGCTGGGCTGGAAAAGAGGAAAAACCTGTCTAGATGAAGCTGCCAGCCCAGGAGAGAGAGGGTATAGCAATTGATATAGACGACTCAGCGTAGTCTTGGAGGAGCGGCTAGAAAGTCTATCGGATAAGGGCAGGACGACCACGCCTCTAGGGTGCAAGAGGAACATGACGGCCGCCATGACCCTTGCGAACACTCAGTGTGCAGTAGCAAGGCCGAAGGACAAGGTCGTGACTTGAAAATGTTGCGAATGGAAAAATGAAGGAAATTCTGAAGAGGGGAAAATAGGAATGTGAAGGTAAGAGTCCCGAATGTTGGTGGATGCCAGAAAATCCACCCTTTTTCCGTTGAAGTAATGGCTGAGCGGAGGAACTCCATCCGAAGAAGGAGGACCATGCCCAGCTTGGTAAAAGTTTGAGGTCCAGGATCAGTCTTATTTTTCGGTCCCTCTTTTTGGAACCAAGATCCCTTAGATCTAGTCCGTCCTGAACAATTCTTCCACTGCTGGTTGGGTCTATAGCAAACATGTGATCCTAGGGAGTGATGTCAGAGGCTTTTTGAACGCAGAGTACGCTTCCATACTCAGCCATAATGCCCTTCTGGGTGTAATGGCATTTGCTGCTGACAGCACCGCGCAACTAGCTGCATCCGAGAGGCTTGAACCAGCTAGTCTCCCGCTCAAGAAATTTTGATTGACCAGCTGTACTGTCTTCAGGAAAAGGTTACTGATGAGAATCAAAGTAGTTAAGGTGTCCGACCAGGAGACCACTACTCGAGCAACCCATGCGGTGGCTAAGGAAGGGTAGAGCACTCAACCAGAGGATGCAAGACGGACCGAACCAGATTTGCTATCTGACAGTCCATTGTAATTTTAATTGATGACCCATCGGGCAGGAATACTGGTAGACAAACCACAGGAGGCTCTACCCGGTTAATCTGCCAAGTGGCAGAATGTGCGGCTGCAGCCAGAAGGTCAGGAAAAGCTGTTTCTTGCTACCTCCGCTCTCTTTTGACAGTGCAGAGTTAAAATGATGAACCCTCGATCCACCGCTAAGTGTCCCCCAATGAGGCGAAGGAGAAAATCCAGATTTCGCAACAACCACAAGACGGATTTCATCCGCAGGTATCGGTGTAATCAGTATGATGGTGCCGACCTGACACTGTCTGTAGTTATTAAGTAAAAAAAGAAATACGAGCAGCTCACCCATGCCCTAGGTGGTTGGAGGCACGAGATCCATAGGACAAGATGTAATCACATGTGGGCGAAACGAGGGGCTGATCCTTGACAGAGAACGCATGTGCGTTTGAAACGCGTTGCTACCATGCTGTCATTTTACTGATTTTTGAACATATTTTTTGCACCTCCTATCTACTAAATTTTTGGCAAAAAATTCTGGAAGCTGGATCAACCCCTCTTTTCGTCCACATGTAGTTACTGAGCACAATCCTGCCGACAGGTCACTTTAAACATAAAATGATATCCTCCAGTGGAGGTGGGACGGCCTCGTATCCCCTCTACATCCTCTAGTGGAGGTGGGACGGCCTCGTATCCCCTCTACATCCTCCAGTGGAGGTGGGACGGCCTTGTATCCCCTCTACATCCTCCAGTGGAGGTGGGACGGCCTCCTATCCCCTCTATATCCTCCACTGGAGGTGGGACGGCCTCTTATCCCCTCTACATCCTCCACTGGAGGTGGGACGGCCTCTTATCCCCTCTACATCCTCCAGTGGAGGTGGGACGGCCTTGTATCCCCTCTACATCCTCCAGTGGAGGTGGGACGGCCTTGTATCCCCTCTACATCCTCCAGTGGAGGTGGGACGGCCTTGTATCCCCTCTACATCCTCCAGTGGAGGTGGGACGGCCTCCTATCCCCTCTATATCCTCCACTGGAGGTGGGACGGCCTCTTATCCCCTCTACATCCTCCAGTGGAGGTGGGACGGCCTCCTATCCCCTCTACATCCTCCAGTGGAGGTGGGACGGCCTCCTATCCCCTCTATATCCTCCACTGGAGGTGGGACGGCCTCTTATCCCCTCTACATCCTCCAGTGGAGGTGGGACGGCCTTGTATCCCCTCTACATCCTCCAGTGGAGGTGGGACGGCCTTGTATCCCCTCTACATCCTCCAGTGGAGGTGGGACGGCCTTGTATCCCCTCTACATCCTCCAGTGGAGGTGGGACGGCCTCCTATCCCCTCTATATCCTCCACTGGAGGTGGGACGGCCTCTTATCCCCTCTACATCCTCCAGTGGAGGTGGGACGGCCTCCTATCCCCTCTACATCCTCCAGTGGAGGTGGGACGGCCTCCTATCCCCTCTATATCCTCCACTGGAGGTGGGACGGCCTCTTATCCCCTCTACATCCTCCAGTGGAGGTGGGACGGCCTCCTATCCCCTCTACATCCTCCAGTGGAGGTGGGACGGCCTCCTATCCCCTCTATATCCTCCACTGGAGGTGGGACGGCCTCGTATCCCCTCTACATCCTCCAGTGGAGGTGAGACGGCCTCGTATCTCCTCTATATCCTCCACTGGAGGTGGGACGGCCTCGTATCCCCCCTACATCCTCCAGTGGAGGCGGGACGGCCTCGTATCCCCTCTACATCCTCCAGTGGAGGTGGGACGGCCTTGTATCCTCTCTACATCCTCTAGTGGAGAAGGGACGGCCTTGTATCCTCTCTACATCCTCCAGTGGAGGTGGGACGGCCTCCTATCCCCTCTACATCCTCCAGTGGAGGTGGGACGGCCTCCTATCCCCTCTATATCCTCCACTGGAGGTGGGACGGCCTCGTATCCCCTCTACATCCTCCAGTGGAGGTGGGACGGCCTCCTATCCAGTCTACATCCTCCAGTTGAGGTGGGACGGCCTCTTATCTCCTCTACATCCTCCAGTGGAGTTGGGACGGCCTCGTATCCCCTCTACATCCTCCAGTGGAGAAGGGACGGCCTTGTATCCCCCCTACATCCTCCAGTGGAGGTGGGACGGCCTCGTATCCCCTCTACATCCTCCAGTGGAGGTGGGACGGCCTTGTATCCTCTCTACATCCTCTAGTAGAGGTGGACGGCCTCATATCCTCTGTCTTCCAGGTGGTATAGCTCTGTATCCAGCGCTGCAGAGGATTGCACCATCTCAGAGGACAGCTTTATAAAGTCCTCACCGAGAAGGTCTCCTGAGAAGTTGACAGGAAGAACGATGCCGACAGACAAGACTCCGACCACCACCAGCAGACCGATGATGTGCCGCTGGAAGGACAAGTAATGGACGGCATCGGCTCCGCACTTCTCCCGGATCTCATCATCCCTGGTGGAGACACAAGACAGGCGATCAGACCAAGGTAAATAACCACTTCCCCCAACAGACTACTACCCCAATCATACAACACCTCTACACAAAACATTCTGTGTCATGGTGTCACCTATAACCTCATGACCTGTCTATGAAGACATCTATGCCCCCATATCTGGGGCAGAGGGGTTGGCTTGGGACACCCCAAAGGGAAGACCCCCCACCTACTGATATTTGGAGAGCCCTTTTAAAGAGCTGCCCCACTGCCAGCAGTGATCACTGGCCAATCCACCATTCCTGGGTTCCCCCTCCCCCGGTATCAGGAGTGTAATCTGCAGATTTCTGGATTAGAGAGAAGAGAACTCACTTGATCCTGAAGATGGCGGTCAGCCAGGAGCAGAATCCCTGCAAGGACGACAAGACAGGTGTTACTGAGGGTCCATGATACGGAGGAAGACCCCAAAACAAGGTGTTACTGAGGGTACAATAGATGGGGAAAGACCCCAAGACAAGACAAGGTGTTCCTGCCAGGGATATATATGTGTGTGCAGTCCACCTTTCTGTACCCCAGACTCAGCATGCGGAGGGTGGGCTCTGCGAAGCCCGAATACAGAGGCTGTGGCCTGGAGTGACCACTACGCAGGTTGGTGCTGGTATATTGGGGCACAGCCTGGTACTAACCCTCGATGTGCAGCATCAGCGAGCCACCATACTGTCATGTCACACCATTATTTGATGGGTGCCAGCTGTATGGTATCCAGGGCGGTGGAGTCGACGTCGATGTCCATTTTGGTGGAGTCGGAGTCATAATAAAATAGACAGAGTCCGACCCCTAACATGTATAATATGCTGGATGCAGTACTACACTGCAGGATGGAATGGATATTTTTTCAGGATTTGGGGAAGTTATGAAATGTTTTATAAATGTCTGTTCTATAACTGATCTGAGGATCTCGGCTTTTAGTGGAGATGAATCTGTGCTGCACTTTTTGCACATGCTCAGTAGCAAAGCTGTTCTACAGATCAGAGCACAAAGCCACTGGTTAGGAACGTCTGCAGCGCGGCACTCATCACAAGAACTGCTAGTGTGAACAGGAGGCAAGTGCTTCTTACACAGGTCTAAACTTGCCGGGGGCAGAGGCGCCGGACACGCCGGGGGCAGAGGCGCCGGACACGCCGGGGGCAGAGGCGCCGGACACGCCGGGGGCAGAGGCGCCGGACACGCCGGGGGCAGAGGCGCCGGACACGCCGGGGGCAGAGGCGCCGGACACGCCGGGGGCAGAGGCGCCGGACACGCCGGGGGCAGGACTGGAGACATGGGCAGAAAGTACATACGGGGCATGATTGGAGACAGATCGTGCAGGATGGATACGATGGAGACTGATGGGGAGATCATATGGGTCAGGATGGATACTCATGAGGGCAGTATAATAATAATAATAATGATGATGAAAGACTTCACCTAGAGACGTCACTGGTGAGTCAGTGTTACCTATACACTGACACTATACACTGTATACTATATACAGAGCTCCTGGGCACAATGTCACCATTGTATTACCTCTACACAGACACTGCATACTAAGTACAGATCTCCTGTGAATCCTAGCACTTATGTTGATAGTATTGTGTTTTTTTTTGTTTTTTTCTTCCTAACTGAAGGGTAAATTGACTAGATCAATGGATGTTTGACAGGTTATAGTTTCACACAGCAACTATTTTTCTGGAATAATCTGGTTCAGGTATATGATGACCCCATCACATGACCGGGGGGCCCATAGTGTCTGAACAGCCCAGGGACCTGGCTACCCTTAATCCACCCCTGCACCAGAGCCCCACATTTCCCGCAATGCTATCTAAATACCTGGCTTATTGCATCACAATGATGATTAAAGGGAACCTGTCACCCCGGTTTTTCAGTACGAGATAAAAATACTGTTAAATAGGGCCTGAGCTGTGCGTTACTATAGTGTATTTTGTGTACCCTGATTTCACCCCTAAGCTGCCGAAATAACTTACCAAAGTCGCCGTTTTTGCCTGTCAATCAGGCTGGTCAGGTCAGATGGGCGTGGCGACATCGCTGGTTCTTCCTCCAGATCTTGCATATATTTCCGTTGGTGGCGTAGTGGTTTGCGCATGCCCATCTTCTGAATCCACTGGGCAGGAGAAGAAAAAACGCGCGATCGGCGCTATTTCCCTGGTGATGTGTGGGGGCGGCCATCTTCCTGAGGCCGCGCGTGTGCATATGGAGTCCTCTGCTGCCCGGGGCTTCATTAAAATGGCCGTGGTATGCCGCGCGTGCGCAGATGGAGATCGCGGCGGCCATTTTCCTGAAGTTGAGATGCGAACTCGGCTTCAGGAAAATGGCCGCCGCGATCTCCATCTGCGCACGCGCGGCATACCGCAGCCATTTTCCTGAAGCCCCGGGCAGCAGAGGAGACCATATGCGCACACGCGGCCTCAGGAAGATGGCCGCCCCCACAGATCACCAGGGAAATAGCGCCGATCGCGCGTTTTTTCTTCTCCTGCCCAGTGGATTCAGAAGATGGGTATGCGCAAACCACTACGCCACCAACGGAAATATATGCAAGATCTGGGGGAAGAACCAGCGATGTCGCCACGCCCATCTGACCTGACCAGCCTGATTGACAGGCAAAAACGGCGACTTTGGTAAGTTATTTCGGCAGCTTAGGGGTGAAATCAGGGTACACAAAATACACTATAGTAACGCACAGCTCAGGCCCTATTTAACAGTAATTTTATCTCGTACTGAAAAACCGGGGTGACAGGTTCCCTTTAAAAGCCTGATGTCACCATTTTACTAGAGTAAATGTGTCACTTACACATGGGCCACGTATGAGGGAGTCAGAGTCACAGAAATTGAGGAGTCGGAGTTTTGGCTTACCGACTCCACAGCCCTGATAACACCAGGATCAGAGGTAACTCCAATCCTGGCCATTAGCCCCTTAGATGCCATGGTCAACGCTTGAGGCGCTGTGACGCCGCCATCATTGTACTCACGTTATCTCTCTGGTCGAAGTCCACGGAGCTGGAGACGGACGTAAGGCGCTCGTACCTGTCATGGCTGTCGGAGTGCATCGCGGAGGCCACGCTATGGAGGGAGAGGAGGCTCATTATAGACAAGGAGATGAATCAAGAGAGGCCAGAAGAGACACTAGTTGGAGGAAGGGTTAATCATCACTCAAAAGAGCAGGCGATGCCTTTCTCATGCAAAATGCGGAGGCACCTGGCCCACCAAACCCAAGACCACCACACCAAGGTCAGAGGCACTGATGGCTCTCCCCTCAACAGTGGAACTACAACCTCCAGCATCTGCTGGGAATAAATCCACAGGCTGCAGACTGGTCTCATGATGGGACGGGCGCTCCAGAGAGAGTAAGAGACAGAGCCGGCATGCATCAGAGTGTTAGAGAGGACAGAGAGCCTTGGCCAGGATCCCCCGGTATTAGGGAGGACAGAGAGCCTCCGCCAGGATCCCCCGGTATTAGGGAGGACAAAGAGCCTCCGCCATGATCCCAGATATTAGAGAGGACAGAGAGCCTCCGCCATGATCCCAGATATTAGAGAGGACAGAGAGCCTCCGCCATGATCCCAGATATTAGAGAGGACAGAGAGCCTCCGCCAGGACCCCAGATATTAGAGAGGACACACAACACACAGGACATACTATTCCCGCTCCTCCTGGAATCGAAGCCGATGGCGCTGCCTGAAAGGGGCGACAAACAGAACCACACACTAAGTACAGGAAAACATAGGGTGCCCCTACTGGGGAGAGTATGAGGACAACTCGCGAGCAAGTCGCCTGACCATATAACCAGCACCTATAGTACATGGGAAGCTCTGAAGCCGCTCGGTACAATATTGTACAGTTTGCAGCTGCTGAAGAACCTCTTCTGTACACTGCACATGTCAGGCAGTCAATGATGAAGGCAATCGGAAAGAGAATCACCACTCAATTCCTGATGTCCAAATCCTGAACTTATCCATCAGAGCGGGGGCACAACGGCGACCAGGTACACACACGTGGTCAAAATTGTTGGCCCCCCTCGTTTAATGACAGAGACACCCACAATGGTCACAGAAGTAACTTGAACCTGACAAAAGTAATAATAAATAAAAGATCTATGATATGAACAAATAAAAGTCAGACATTGCTTTTCAGCCATGCTTCCACAGAATTAATAAAATAAACCTTGTCACGATAATGTATAAAATGGAGTATGATTTTTCATTTTCCCTGTTATCATGCACGCTGTGGGCTCTGACCCCCTCTTCTCTCTTTGCTTCTGCTGTGTGTGTGTGAATCCTAAACCTCTCATTCCCTCCCACCACAAGAATGTTTACGACCTCTGTAGCTGCAATAGACAATTCTCCCATCTAGCACCAGCTGAAACTGGTCTAGTCTCTCTCAAAAGACATGACGTTCTTTGTTCTATTATAGTAAGATATTGAGCCACCGATTTGGGCTAGAAAAATAAGGAGTACATATTGCGAATTCCCATCGGTAGATCTGTCAATCACTGTAAGCGCGAGCAGCTTAACACAACGAGTACAAAGTGCAGATTTCTCCGGAACCGTGTGGACCAACTAGTCCGAGTGCGGAATCATTAGAAAGCAAATTTTAATTTAAGAGGAATGATGGGTGTGCTGTGACTCTGCCATGTTCTGAAGCCAAGATATGAGAATTATAAGTATTGTTGGTACAATCTGTAACTTTGAGGAGAGGGGAGGGTGCAGGCAAACCAGCCCCTCTAGTGATGTCACAGGCCTGCAGGTATAAGTTACTGCACTCAACCTAGCCTTCATTCTTGCCTGGGATTTCACTACAGAAAGACCTCCTGATGCACTGGGATATTTGGCTCTGCCTACCGGCATGTTTAGCTGAAATGATCAAAGCAAATGTGAGTTTTATCTTTCTTTAGTCCATGTTTTTTTTATAATTGCTGTACATACTTTAAATTGTCTCATATTGTAAAATCTTGATATACCTTTTATAAACACTGCCTTATCTTTTTATGGAGTAAAAGTTATAATATTTACTAGTTTTGTTCCCTTGCTCTAAATGTACCCCAAGTCTTCTGAAGTTAATTATGCTACTAATTTGGGTTGGCTCGAACCCCTCTCTGTGAGAAATCTGAGCTGGTGGCAGCGAAGTGTGTTCTGGGCTAGGTGGGTACAGCTGGCAGCGACGGAACACGATTTTCTAAGCTATTGTCTGGCTGTGGCCTGAGCATTTATAATTCCCTCACTGCAGCATGCCTGCTAGCCAGTCCACAGTGAAGCGGCCCATCCGACGACTAATTATCCCAGGTGCAGTTCCCTGACTGACCTGAGGGTAAGGGGGCGCCAGAGAGCTGCAAGTTCCGAAGCAGAACTGGAAATGCGGGATATACATAAATCCCTGCAGTTCATGATATTGTAGCAGCAGTGGGAGAACTAATATAAGCCCCTGCAGTAAATTGATAGGTCAATAGCCTTGTGTGTGTTTTCATCACATTGTAGCAGTGGTGGGATAACTAAGATAAGCCCCCCTGCACATGTGATAGCCGTGTGCTCGTCAAAGGTCACCCCTGATCCGAGACATATTGGTGTCGGCACGATGGGAAACCTCATGAAATCGGCTGTGTGCACGCACCCTCAGTCCTGTACCGCCCACTATGCGTCTGTTGTGTGCACACACCCTCAGTCCTGTACCGTCCACTATGCATCTGCTGTGTGCACACACCCTCAGTACTGTACCGTCCACTATGCGTCTGCTGTGTGCACACACCCTCAGTCCTGTACCGTCCACTATGCGTCTGCTGTGTGCACACACCCTCAGTCCTGTACCGTCCACTATGCGTCTGCTGTGTGCACACACCCTCAGTCCTGTACCGTCCACTATGCGTCTGTGTGTAGACACCCACAGTCCCGTACCGTCCACTATGCATCAGCTGTGTGCACACACCCTCAGTAGTGTATCGTCCATTATATGCACACACCCTCAGTCCTGTAATCATTCCCTCCTGTATATGATCAGCCACCATACAGTCAGTGAATGGACCCACCTGTCCGCGTCAGTGACCAGTGCCAGCCGTCCGTAGTCCCACGCCACCTTCCTCAGAATGGAGAAGACAAAGAGCAGAGCCTGGAGGAGACATGTAGACATACTCATTGAGGACATCCTGACTTTAGGACACGTGGGGGCATCATGGCTGGCGGGGGTCCTCCTCTAATAGTGATAGGCAAACCCCTGGATGTTCAGGTTCGGCTAAACGGTAAAAAAAGAAAGTGTGGGGACCCCTCTATTCGTGATAACCAGCCATGATGAAACAGCTGAGGGTTGCAGCTCCCAGCTGTCAGTTTTGCCTAGCTGCTTCTCAAAAATATAGTGGAACCCACTTTTTTTTTTTTAATATTTATTTTGAGCTCCAGCTGTTGAATTCTCCCATCAGCAGCTCCTGTTCTCGCTGTTATTAGCGGCAGCAGGAGGCAGCTGAAGGGAGTAGTAGTCCCATCAGCCGACGTAAGTGACCGGAGATCAACTTTTACCTACAATTACAGCTGCGGATTCGTGCCGTCATTTGGCAGCGTGGGAACCACGGCAAGGATTTTACCGCCGATCAGAGGCAGCGTTTGTTGTGCCGTCATGTAGATGACACCGTGACCGAGGGCGCAGCAGCCCTCCTCATCTCTCTACACGACCCCTGATGCCCTCACCCGGCCCGTGGACACAAGACCTCAGTAGCCGGACACCTTATGGGGGCACTGGACACATGAATCCCCTGCACTGAGCCCCCCGGAGGTACTCACCAGAAAGCACATGAAGTCCAGCGCCAGAACGGTGGGCACTCCTCCGAACGGCAGGCCCTGCAGTACGGTGCTGCGGATGCGGGCGCTGTAGCAATAGTCCTTGGTGGAGACATTGTTACAGGCAGGTCCACTGCAGGAGGTGGTGGCTGTGGTGCCCATAGAGGCCAGCGTGCCAAGGAAGAAGGGGGTCATGGCTGCTTCATCATTCTCCAGTCTGCAAGGAAACAAAGCAGATAATCAGCCGAGACTGAAACACCGAAACCCGGCAACACCACGTGCAGCATCAGAGCAGACGCCGTACTGCCCCACATCATGTGTACAGACGCCGTACTGCCCCACATCATGTGTACAGACGCCGTACTGCCCCACATCATGTGTACAGACGCCGTACTGCCCCACATCATGTGTACAGACGCCGTACTGCCCCACATCAGGTGCAGACGCCGTACTGCCCCACATCATGTGCAGACGCCGTACTGCCCCCACATCATGTGTACAGACGCCATACTGCCCCCACATCATGTGCGGACGCCGTACTGCCCCCACATCATGTGTACAGACGCCATACTGCCCCACATCATGTGTACAGACGCCGTACTGCCCCACATCATGTGTACAGACGCCGTACTGCCCCACATCATGTGCACAGACGCCGTACTGCCCCACATCATGTGCACAGACGCCGTACTGCCCCACATCATGTGCACAGACGCCGTACTGTCCCACATCATGTGCACAGACGCCGTACTGCCCCACATCATGTGCACAGACGCCGTACTGCCCCACATCATGTGCAGACGCCGTACTGCCCCACATCATGTGCACAGACGCCGTACTGCCCCACATCATGTGCACAGACGCCGTACTGCCCCACATCATGTGCACAGACGCCGTACTGCCCCACATCATGTGCACAGACGCCGTACTGCCCCACATCATGTGCACAGACGCCGTACTGCCCCACATCATGTGCACAGACGCCGTACTGCCCCCACATGATGTGCACAGACGCCGTACTGCCCCCACATCATGTGCACAGACGCCGCACTGCCCCACATCATGTGCACAGACACCGTACTGCCCCACATCATGTGCACAGATGCCGTACTGCCCCACATCATGTGCCCCAATCACTAAGAAAGGACTCTGTACGGCCCCCACATTATAGACCATAGACTGAGTATTGCGCATTCATCATGTACCTCCTTCACTAAGCGCAGACCCCATACTCTATGTATTTGTACCGCAGGGTGGGGGAACTCTACAGGTTGCAATACTGAAGTTATGCCCCCTCTTGCCTCTGCCATGGAAGGATATCAGTGCACATCAGTCAGACATATCTCAGTATGGGGAGGTCACAGACACCAGGTGTGTGATGACGGATCACCGGCAGTGTATCCGAGGTATGGTGGGTATGAGCAGTGCTGGACAGTGCCAGCTATTATAGTCTTATGACCTGCAGCACATTGCACCTCCCGCTCCCTGCAGCACACTGCCCCTCCCGCTCCCTGCAGCACACTGCACCTCCCGCCCCCTGCAGCACACTGCCCCTCCCGCCCCCTGCAGCACACTGCACCTCCCGCCCCCTGCAGCACACTGCACCTCCCGCCCCCTGCAGCACACTGCACCTCCCGCCCCCTGCAGCACACTGCACCTCCCGCCCCCTGCAGCACACTGCACCTCTTCCCCACAGATCCAAGATGATACAGTGAGAGTTATATACAAAAAACCTTCCCACTCCAAGTGAGAAGGTGAAGTGCAGCGGCGATACACAAGGGAAAACAGTCACAATATGATGACAAGAAACAGTTTGTAGTGACCTATTAGCTGAAGTGATGTGCCCTAATCTAAGGGTCCTAGAGGCAGGCCTCTCACAGAGAACCTCAGGGGGAGGAGACCTGGAGGAGGGCCTCTCAGAGAACCTCAGGGGGAGTAGGAGTCCTGGAGGAGGGCCTCTCGGAGAGAACCTCAGGGGGAGTAGGAGTCCTGGAGGAGGGCCTCTCGGAGAGAACCTCAGGGGGAGTAGGAGACCTGGAGGAGGGCCTCTCAGAGAACCTCAGGGGGAGTAGGAGACCTGGAGGAGGGCCTCTCAGAGAACCTCAGGGGGAGTAGGAGTCCTGGAGGAGGGCCTCTCGGAGAACCTCAGGGGGAGTAGGAGTCCTGGAGGAGGGCCTCTCGGAGAGAACCTCTCGGAGAGAACATCAGGGGGAGTAGGAGACCTGGAGGGCGGCCTCTCAGAGAGAACCTCAGGGGGAGTAGGAGACCTGGAGGAGGGCCTCTCGGAGAACCTCAGGGGGAGTAGGAGTCCTGGAGGAGGGCCTCTCGGAGAGAACATCAGGGGGAGTAGGAGACCTGGAGGAGGGCCTCTCAGAGAGAACCTCAGGGGGAGTAGGAGTCCTGGAGGAGGGCCTCTCGGAGAACCTCAGGGGGAGTAGGAGTCCTGGAGGAGGGCCTCTCGGAGGGCCTCTCAGAGAGAACCTCAGGGGGAGTAGGAGACCTGGAGGAGGGCCTCTCACAGAGAACCTCAGGGAGAGTAGGAGTCCTGGAGGAGGGCCTCTCGGAGAACCTCAGGGGGAGTAGGAGTCCTGGAGGAGGGCCTCTCGGAGAGAACCTCTCGGAGAGAACATCAGGGGGAGTAGGAGACCTGGAGGAGGGCCTCTCAGAGAGAACCTCAGGGGGAGTAGGAGACCTGGAGGAGGGCCTCTCAGAGAACCTCAGGGGGAGTAGGAGTCCTGGAGGAGGGCCTCTCGGAGAGAACCTCTCGGAGAGAACCTCAGGGGGAGGAGAAGACCTGGAGGAGGGCCTCTCAGAGAGAACCTCAGGGGGAGTAGGAGACCTGGAGGAGGGCCTCTCAGAGAGAACATCAGGGGAGTAGGAGACCTGGAGGAGGGCCTCTCAGAGAGAACCTCAGGGGGAGTAGGAGACCTGGAGGAGGGCCTCTCAGAGAAACTCAGGGGGAGTAGGAGACCTGGAGGAGGGCCTCTCAGAGAACCTCAGGGGGAGTAGGAGTCCTGGAGGAGGGCCTCTCAGAGATAACCTCAGGGGAAGTAGGAGACCTGGAGGAGGGCCTCTCAGAGAACCTCAGGGGGAGTAGGAGTCCTGGAGGAGGGCCTCTCGGAGAACCTCAGGGGGAGTATGAGTCCTGGAGGAGGGCCTCTCACAGAGAACCTCAGGGGGAGTAGGAGACCTGGAGGAGGTCCTCTCAGAGAGAACCTCAGGGGGAGTAGGAGACCAGGAGGAGGGCCTCTCAGAGAACCTCAGGGGGAGTAGGAGTCCTGGAGGAGGGCCTCTCGGAGAACCTCAGGGGGAGTAGGAGTTTTGGAGGAGGGCCTCTCAGAGAGAACCTCAGGGGGAGTAGGAGACCTGGAGGAGGACCTCTCAGAGAGAACATCAGTGGGAGTAGGAGACCTGGAGGAGGGCCTCTCAGAGAGAACCTCAGGGGGAGTAGGAGACCTGGAGGAGGGCCTCTCAGAGAGAACCTCAGGGGGAGTAGGAGACCTGGAGGAGGGCCTCTCGGAGAGAACCTCTCGGAGAGAACATCAGGGGGAGTAGGAGACCTGGAGGAGGGCCTCTCAGAGAGAACCTCAGGGGGAGTAGGAGACCTGGAGGAGGGCCTCTCAGAGAACCTCAGGGGGAGTAGGAGACCTGGAGGAGGGCCTCTCAGAGAACCTCAGGGGGAGTAGGAGTCCTGGAGGAGGGCCTCTCGGAGAACCTCAGGGGGAGTAGGAGTCCTGGAGGAGGGCCTCTCGGAGAGAACCTCTCGGAGAGAACATCAGGGGGAGTAGGAGACCTGGAGGGCGGCCTCTCAGAGAGAACCTCAGGGGGAGTAGGAGACCTGGAGGAGGGCCTCTCGGAGAACCTCAGGGGGAGTAGGAGTCCTGGAGGAGGGCCTCTCGGAGAGAACATCAGGGGGAGTAGGAGACCTGGAGGAGGGCCTCTCAGAGAGAACCTCAGGGGGAGTAGGAGTCCTGGAGGAGGGCCTCTCGGAGAACCTCAGGGGGAGTAGGAGTCCTGGAGGAGGGCCTCTCGGAGGGCCTCTCAGAGAGAACCTCAGGGGGAGTAGGAGACCTGGAGGAGGGCCTCTCACAGAGAACCTCAGGGAGAGTAGGAGTCCTGGAGGAGGGCCTCTCGGAGAACCTCAGGGGGAGTAGGAGTCCTGGAGGAGGGCCTCTCGGAGAGAACCTCTCGGAGAGAACATCAGGGGGAGTAGGAGACCTGGAGGAGGGCCTCTCAGAGAGAACCTCAGGGGGAGTAGGAGACCTGGAGGAGGGCCTCTCAGAGAACCTCAGGGGGAGTAGGAGTCCTGGAGGAGGGCCTCTCGGAGAGAACCTTTCGGAGAGAACATCAGAGGGAGTAGGAGACCTGGAGGAGGGCTTCTCAGAGAGAACCTCAGGGGGAGGAGAAGACCTGGAGGAGGGCCTCTCAGAGAGAACCTCAGGGGGAGTAGGAGACCTGGAGGAGGGCCTCTCAGAGAGAACATCAGGGGAGTAGGAGACCTGGAGGAGGGCCTCTCAGAGAGAACCTCAGGGGGAGTAGGAGACCTGGAGGAGGGCCTCTCAGAGAAACTCAGGGGGAGTAGGAGACCTGGAGGAGGGCCTCTCAGAGAACCTCAGGGGGAGTAGGAGTCCTGGAGGAGGGCCTCTCAGAGATAACCTCAGGGGAAGTAGGAGACCTGGAGGAGGGCCTCTCAGAGAACCTCAGGGGGAGTAGGAGTCCTGGAGGAGGGCCTCTCGGAGAACCTCAGGGGGAGTATGAGTCCTGGAGGAGGGCCTCTCACAGAGAACCTCAGGGGGAGTAGGAGACCTGGAGGAGGTCCTCTCAGAGAGAACCTCAGGGGGAGTAGGAGACCAGGAGGAGGGCCTCTCAGAGAACCTCAGGGGGAGTAGGAGTCCTGGAGGAGGGCCTCTCGGAGAACCTCAGGGGGAGTAGGAGTTTTGGAGGAGGGCCTCTCAGAGAGAACCTCAGGGGGAGTAGGAGACCTGGAGGAGGACCTCTCAGAGAGAACATCAGGGGGAGTAGGAGACCTGGAGGAGGGCCTCTCAGAGAGAACCTCAGGGGGAGTAGGAGACCTGGAGGAGGGCCTCTCAGAGAGAACCTCAGGGGGAGTAGGAGACCTGGAGGAGGGCCTCTCGGAGAGAACCTCTCGGAGAGAACATCAGGGGGAGTAGGAGACCTGGAGGAGGGCCTCTCAGAGAGAACCTCAGGGGGAGTAGGAGACCTGGAGGAGGGCTTCTCAGAGAGAACCTCAGGGGGAGGAGAAGACCTGGAGGAGGGCCTCTCAGAGAGAACCTCAGGGGGAGTAGGAGACCTGGAGGAGGGCCTCTCAGAGAGAACATCAGTGGGAGTAGGAGACCTGGAGGAGGGCCTCTCAGAGAGAACATCAGTGGGAGTAGGAGACCTGGAGGAGGGCCTCTCAGAGAGAACCTCAGGGGGAGTAGGAGACCTGGAGGAGGGCCTCTCAGAGAGAACCTCAGGGGAAGTAGGAGACCTGGAGGAGGGCCTCTCGGAGAGAACCTCTCGGAGAGAACATCAGGGGGAGTAGGAGACCTGGAGGAGGGCTTCTCCGAGAGAACCTCAGGGGGAGGAGAAGACCTGGAGGAGGGCCTCTCAGAGAGAACATCAGTGGGAGTAGGAGACCTGGAGGAGGGCCTCTCAGAGAGAACCTCAGGGGGAGCAGGAGACCTGGAGGAGGGCCTCTCAGAGAGAACCTCAGGGGGAGTAGGAGACCTGGAGGAGGGCCTCTCGGAGAGAACCTCTCGGAGAGAACATCAGGGGGAGTAGGAGACCTGGAGGAGGGCTTCTCCGAGAGAACCTCAGGGGGAGGAGAAGACCTGGAGGAGGGCCTCTCAGAGAGAACCTCAGGGGGAGTAGGAGTCCTGGAGGAGGGCCTCTCAGAGAGAACATGGAGAGGAGGGGGATGCAGGAAGGGTCTTGGAGGAGGGAATGTCAAAGAGAACATGGAATAGAGGGGGTGGAGGAAGGGTCCTGGAGGTGGACCTCTCAGAGGACCTTTGGGGGGGGGGGGGTAGAGTCCTGTACGAGGGCCTCAGAAAGCATATGGAGAGAATGAACCTGTGAATTACAGGTGGTGGGCATAGCAGAGCACCCCTTAGGGATGAGGGCAGGAGGCTCGGTGAGAGGGCCTGGGGGGCAGAAGGCTGTTTGTCCAGGGTTCTTTATGTCCTGACGGGTCACCTTGTAGGGATCTTCTCTGCTGGTGAAGATTTAGGAGGATGAGAGCAGATAAGCGCTGATACAGCAGGGGATATTCATCATCGTGCAGGAGGCAGACATGTACGACAAGTGTTTGTATAGATGGGGGCTACATATAGGGACAGCAGGGGGAGAACACAGGCTCTGCGCACACAGTGAGGGGTCCCTTTACCAGCTGCTGTGTAATCAGACAGTCCTGATGCTGCACATCTGTGTTCAAACTTTTGCTCTGTACTGTGCACGTCATGGTTGGGAAGTGCTCCCCGCCATTTGCAGTATATACACTTATATACTGATATGACAGCTGACACCCGCCACTCACCGCAGCAGCGGCATCAACACCTCCCCCGGGCAGTTTAACCCCCTAAATGCTGCGACTGATATTGATTGCTGCATTTAGAAGGCAGGCAGCGGGACGGATCATTCTCTGCGCCACAAGAGAAAGTCCCACAGACGGAAGAAATAAAAAAAAAAATATTGTAAAAAGATTACGAAAAAAATAAATTACATATATTCAGAATTTTTTCATCATAAAAATTAAGCACACATTTGGCATCGCGGCGTCCGAGACGACCTATAAACCAGTCCCACTAGTTAACCCCTTCAGTGAACAATGTAAAAGAAAGAAAAAAAATATGAGGCAAAACACGCCGCTGTGTCATCATACCACTGAACAAAAAGCAATAATAATAATAATCTTTTATTTTTATATAGCGCTAACATATTCCGCAGCGCTTTACAGTTTTGCACACATTATCATCACTGTCCCCGATCACAATCTAGAATCCCTATCAGTATGTCTTTGGAATGTGGGAGGAAACCGGAGAGCCCGGAGGAAACCCACGCAAACACGGAGAGAACATACAAACTCTTTGCAGATGTTGTCCTGGGTGGGATTAGAACCCAGGACCCCAGCGCTGCAAGGCTGCTGTGCTAACCACTGAGCCACCGTGCTGCCCATAAAAAGACAAGTGTAAATAACTTGTCCCACAAAACACAAACCACCTTACAGCTCCACCAGCGGGAAAATAAAAGCTATAGCTCTCAGAATAAAGCCATGCAAAAATTAGTTTTCTATAGAAGTTTTTATTGTGCAAAAAGAGCCAAAATATAAATATATATATTAGTATCACTACCATCGTACTGACCCGAAGAATAAAGCTGCCTTATCAATTTTAATCACATGCGGAACAAATTTCATCTCACAATGTGGTGATGCAAAAACTTATTTACAACAAAGTGTCTTTTAGTGTGTGACAGCAGCCAAACATAGAAACCTGATAAATAAAAACTATTCTTCACCTGCTGTTGATTGTTTTCATTCTGCCTCCCAATGATCCCAGTAAGGCTCGGTGCACATTTATCCTGCGCTCTGCGCTGAGCGCTTACACCGGGGTTTCTGTGAACACGTGATTCAGACCGAACCCCCGGCAGAAGATCTTATAAGACAACAGTGGATGCGGCCTTCTGTCCGAACACGAGATGACCGGCACCTGCATCGTGTGGCACCGGAGTCAGGGCGTGCACAGACAGCACTACGGTGCCATTTTATTGAAGATACTGTGTGTGAATTTGCAGACAGTGTCTTCAACAAAAAGACGCCAAACATCATGGGATGCGCACACGTCGACTCTGGCGCCATTTTATTGAAGCATACTACAACGTCATCATAGCAGATGAAGTACACTACTTCAATAAAATGGCGTAGGAGTCAACACGTGCGCATTCCGGGAGCTCCATCGCCATTTTATTGAAGACACTGTATAAAAGTAGCAATAAATTGCTCACTACCCGGCCTTAGAACGGGCTCCATAACTAGCTCCCAATAATGAGGCAGAGGGAGGCACTGTGGACCCGTCTGGCCTGTGATCCGGCAGGGTCCGTGTTTTTAGGATTGCATAAAAGCGCGGTCAGACAGTTTTGCGCACTTCTGAAAAGAAGGACACCGCTGAACAGAGGCCAGATGGAGTCCAGAGTAACTCTGCTGCCTCATTGTAGTGAATGGATCCCTCCTCGAGGGTTTCATCAGAATCACGTCATTTGGAAATAAAGATGCAAATTGCCTCTAAAGAGAAAATAAAAGAGGACTTGAGCTCTATAGCGCCACCTGTTGGAAGTAGCGACCCCACAAGTCACCATCAACCCTTTAACGAGACTTGCAATATGAGGAGATAAAGATGGATACCCAAAGTAGAGCGCCGGATAAATGTGATCCCAAACGTTACGTAAAATGGTCCCAATAAGGTCTATCTGTTAATGGAAATATAGGGGGCTTCCACGTCACTGGTAGCACAAAGGCTCTGGAAAAACCAGGTGGCTCCTCGCCTCCCAGAAGAAATCCAGAGAATTCTGTGCTCCAAAATCCAAATGCCCCCTCCCTTCTGAGCCCCAGTGTGCCCAAACCACAGATAGCGCCCACATGTTTGGCATATCTGAAAGGGATGAGAGTCCGACTAATTTACGGGTGCGTGCCTCATGAAGCATGAGCTGGACATAACGCATCGGTCACTCCAACGCACCGGTCGCTCCAACGCACCGGCGGTCGCTCCAACGCACCGGCGGTCGCTCCAACGCACCGGCGGTCGCTCCAACGCACCGGCGGTCGCTCCAACGCACCGGCGGTCGCTCCAACGCACCGGTCGCTGCAAGGCGTAGGTCGCTGCAATGCACCAGTCGCTGCAATGCACCAGTCGCTGCAACGCACCAGTCACTGCAACGCACCAGTCACTGCAACGCACCAGTCACTGCAACGCACCAGTCACTGCAACGCAAATTTTCAATTTTCACTCTTTACTTTTTCTTGTCCAAAGTCGAATACCAAAACGTCACACCTTCCTTTCTGAGCCCTGCTGTGCACCCAAACAGTAGTTTTCTTCCCACATATAGGGTGTCAGTGTACCAAGGAGAAATAGAACACCACATTTTGGGGTCCGTTTTCTCCTGTCACACTTGTGAAATAAAAAAAAAAAAAAATGGTCTAAAGTAGAATTTGTGAAAAAAAAACCCTTACATGTTCATTTTTTCTTCCACATTGCTCCAATTCCTGTGAAGCACCTGAAGAGTTAAATAAACTTCTGGAATGTGGTTGAGCATATTGAGGGGTGCAAATTTTAGAATGGGGTCACTTTTGGGTATTTTCTGTCATATAGACCCCTCAAAGTCACTTCAAGTGATGTGGTCCCTAAAAAAAAAATGGTTTTGCAAATAAGAAATTGCTGGTCAAGTTTTAACAAAAAAAAAATAATGTTTAAAAAAATTGTGCTGATGTAAAGTAGACATGTGGGAAATGTTATTTATTAATTTTCTGTGACATGACTCTCTGGTTTACAGGGAACCTGTGATCAGGATTGTGCTCAGTGACTACAGACAGTGTCAGGTCGGCGCCGTTATACTGATTACACTGATACCTGTGATCAGGATTGTGCTCAGTGACTACAGACAATGTCAGGTCGGTGCCGTTATACTGATTACACTGATACCTGTGATCAGGATTGTGCTCAGTGACTACAGACAGTGTCAGGTCGGCGCCGTTATACTGATTACACTGATACCTGTGATCAGACAGTGTCAGGTCGGTGCCGTTATACTGATTACACTGATACCTGTGATCAGGATTGTGCTCAGTGACTACAGAGTGTCAGGTCGGTGCCGTTATACTGATTACACTGATACCTGTGATCACGATTGTGGTCAGTGACTACAGACAGTGTCAGGTCGGCGCCGTTATACTGATTACACTGATACCTGTGATCAGGATTGTGCTCAGTGACTACAGACAGTGTCAGGTCGGCGCCGTTATACTGATTACACTGATACCTGTGATCAGGATTGTGCTCAGTGACTACAGACAGTGTCAGGTCAGTGCTGTTATACTTATTACACTGATACCTGTGATCAGGATTGTGCTCAGTGACTACAGACAGTGTCAGGTCAGTGCCGTTATACTGATTACACTGATGCCTGTGATCAAGATTGTGCTCAGTGACTACAGACAGTGTCAGGTCGGCGCCGTTATACTGATTACAGTGATACCTGGAGATGAAATCCGTCTTGTGGTTGTTGTTTAATCTTTATTTTCAGGTAATGGTATGCTCGTGCTCTGGAGCGGTGTGTGTGGTGTTTATTGTGGTGCTCTCATTAGGTATCACAATCTAGATTGCCTATCATATGCTTTTGGAGTGCGAGGAAGCCGGAGGAAACACACACAAACTTGGGGAGAACTTACAAACTCCTTGCAGATGTGGTCATGGTGGGATTTGAACCCAGGACCCCAGCGCTGTAAAGCAACAGTGCTAACCACTGAGCCACCATACAGTGCTAACCACTGAGCCACCGTGCAGTCCTACATCACATACATAGAAGACACAGACTGCTGTATACGCATCACATAGGAGAGACTGCAGTATACAGACTCACCCAGACCCTGGAGGTGCCATGAAGGTGCACAGCTGCGATGGTGGAACGTGCTCCCACACAATGTCCTGGCATCGGCCCTTGTCTAGTCCTATGCGCAGCGACATTCAGTATAGCATGCGGCGGGCGCACGCACAGGCCTCTGCCTATGGGGTTGTGCACTGCGGTCCTGTGGAAATCTGTGTTGGATGCATCCATGTCAGGCTGAGGGTCGGGCACCCCGGAGTTAGGGCCTGAAAACCTGCCCGGATCTATTCCTCCTTGTTTGTTACAATGAATCAGTGCGAATGAAAAAAAAAAAAACAACAAAAAAACACACTTGAAAATAAAGAAGTACTGAAAAAAAAAAGTTTCATAAAGTAGGATCTCAGCAGATTAGGTGGAAAAATTCTAGTGACAAATTCTGTTTAATCTGAGGGCAGCATATGAAGAGACAAAGACCCGGATGGGTCACTTACTGGGCTGTTTTCTGTAGTTTTATCAGCAGGAGATAATCACTAGAGGACTAGTAAACCTGCTGCTATGCAGTCCTCCATATTCATGAGTCCTGTATAACCCCGACCAATCACTGTTTGCCAGCTTTCTGCCTATGCAGTGTACAGAGAGAGGTTCCAATCAGTGAAGGGGGCATGGTTACACAGAATTGGTAGATTTGTAGCCGATAAAACAGGGATTTATCAAAATTGAAGCAAGGAGCCCAGTGAGTGACATTGCTGGAATCGAAGATGTAAAAGCAGAAACTTGGGGACACATTCCCTTTAAGCATTTATGCTGGGAAAGTTTCTGCGGTATTCATTAAACATGAATGTACGAATGGCGGTATCAATTGGAAAATCAGTATAAGCAGAGGATGGAAACGTGCAGCAGGTGCGGCTCCTCCAGCCCACGGAAAATAAGAAACAAAATCCACGTATTCATTTATAGCGACTGGTGGACGCAGCTCTACGAAGGCAGAAACCACACCAGGCTTACAACTCATCAATCACCGCCCTCACGCAGGAACCCCGGACCCCCGACCCACCACACTATGAAGTGCTGAGTGTCACTGCACAGGCTCAGACCGTCTGCTGACAGCGAGAAAGACGCTGTGGTCACTGGACGCCTGTCAGCAGATGACACTGGGTGAAAGAGCGACGGAAAAAAGCCCGATCACAGCAGAAGTACCGGAGACAAACACACGATGCCAATCACCAAGACAATCACACACCGATAAGAAAGCCATTACACACAGGACAAGCTCACCGGCCACCGATAATCCTCCTCTATAGAGACATTACACACAGGACAAGCTCACCGGCCACCGATAATCCTCCTCTATAGAGCCATTACATACAGGACACAAGCTCACCGGCCACCGATAATCCTCCTCTATAGAGACATTACATACAGGACACAAGCTCACCGGCCACCGATAATCCTCCTCTATAGAGACATTACATACAGGACACAAGCTCACCGGCCACCGATAATCCTCCTCTATAGAGCCATTACATACAGGACACAAGCTCACCGGCCACCGATAATCCTCCTCTATAGAGACATTACACACAGGACAAGCTCACCGGCCACCGATAATCCTCCTCTATAGAGACATTACATACAGGACACAAGCTCACCGGCCACCGATAATCCTCCTCTATAGAGCCATTACACACAGGACAAGCTCACCGGCCACCGATAATCCTCCTCTATAGAGACATTACATACAGGACACAAGCTCACCGGCCACCGATAATCCTCCTCTATAGAGACATTACACACAGGACAAGCTCACCGGCCACCGATAATCCTCCTCTATAGAGACATTACACACAGGACAAGCTCACCGGCCACCGATAATCCTCCTCTATAGAGCCATTACATACAGGACAAGCTCACCGGCCACCGATAATCCTCCTCTATAGAGACATTACATACAGGACACAAGCTCACCGGCCACCGATAATCCTCCTCTATAGAGCCATTACATACAGGACACAAGCTCACCGGCCACCGATAATCCTCCTCTATAGAGACATTACATACAGGACACAAGCTCACCGGCCACCGATAATCCTCCTCTATAGAGCCATTACACACAGGACAAGCTCACCGGCCACCGATAATCCTCCTCTATAGAGACATTACATACAGGACACAAGCTCACCGGCCACCGATAATCCTCCTCTATAGAGCCATTACACACAGGACAAGCTCACCGGCCACCGATAATCCTCCTCTATAGAGACATTACATACAGGACACAAGCTCACCGGCCACCGATAATCCTCCTCTATAGAGCCATTACACACAGGACAAGCTCACCGGCCACCGATAATCCTCCTCTATAGAGACATTACACACAGGACAAGCTCACCGGCCACCGATAATCCTCCTCTATAGAGCCATTACATACAGGACAAGCTCACCGGCCACCGATAATCCTCCTCTATAGAGACATTACATACAGGACACAAGCTCACCGGCCACCGATAATCCTCCTCTATAGAGCCATTACACACAGGACACAAGCTCACCGGCCACCGATAATCCTCCTCTATAGAGCCATTACATACAGGACAAGCTCACCGGTCACCGATAATCCTCCTCTATAGAGCCATTACACACAGGACACAAGCTCACCGGCCACCGATAATCCTCCTCTATAGAGACATTACACACAGGACACAAGCTCACCGGCCACCGATAATCCTCCTCTATAGAGCCATTACATGCAGGACACAAGCTCACCGGCCACCGATAATCCTCCTCTATAGAGACATTACATAAAGGACACAAGCTCACCGGCCACCGATAATCCTCCTCTATAGAGCCATTACATGCAGGACACAAGCTCACCGGCCACCGATAATCCTCCTCTATAGAGCCATTACACACAGGACAAGCTCACCGGCCACCGATAATCCTCCTCTATAGAGCCATTACATGCAGGACAAGCTCACCGGCCACCGATAATCCTCCTCTATAGAGACATTACACACAGGACAAGCTCACCGGCCACCGATAATCCTCCTCTATAGAGCCATTACATGCAGGACAAGCTCACCGGCCACCGATAATCCTCCTCTATAGAGACATTACATACAGGACACAAGCTCACCGGCCACCGATAATCCTCCTCTATAGAGACATTACACACAGGACACAAGCTCACCGGCCACCGATAATCCTCCTCTATAGAGACATTACACACAGGACACAAGCTCACCGGCCACCGATAATCCTCCTCTATAGAGCCATTACATACAGGACACAAGCTCACCGGCCACCGATAATCCTCCTCTATAGAGCCATTACACACAGGACAAGCTCACCGGCCACCGATAATCCTCCTCTATAGAGCCATTACACACAGGACACAAGCTCACCGGCCACCGATAATCCTCCTCTATAGAGACATTACATACAGGACACAAGCTCACCGGCCACCGATAATCCTCCTCTATAGAGCCATTACATAGAGGACACAAGCTCACCGGCCACCGATAAT
The DNA here is from genome assembly GCF_032444005.1 of Ranitomeya imitator. Taxonomy (NCBI): domain Eukaryota; kingdom Metazoa; phylum Chordata; class Amphibia; order Anura; family Dendrobatidae; genus Ranitomeya; species Ranitomeya imitator. The sequence continues at coordinate 6,266,093 of NC_091286.1, read as the reverse complement.
CCTCCTCTATAGAGACATTACATACAGGACACAAGCTCACCGGCCATTAATAATCCTCCCTCTATAGAGCCATTACATACAGGACACAAGCTCACCGGCCACCGATAATCCTCCCTCTATAGAGCCATTACACACAGGACACAAGCTCACCGGCCACCGATAATCCTCCTCTATAGAGACATTACACACAGGACACAAGCTCACCGGCCACCGATAATCCTCCTCTATAGAGCCATTACATACAGGACACAAGCTCACCGGTCACCGATAATCCTCCTCTATAGAGACATTACACACAGGACACAAGCTCACCGGCCACCGATAATCCTCCCTCTATGGAGCCATTACACACAGGACACAAGCTCACCGGCCACCGATAATCCTCCTCTATAGAGCCATTACATACAGGACACAAGCTCACCGGCCACCGATAATCCTCCTCTATAGAGCCATTACATACAGGACACAAGCTCACCGGCCACCGATAATCCTCCTCTATAGAGCCATTACATACAGGACACAAGCTCACCGGCCACCGATAATCCTCCTCTATAGAGCCATTACACACAGGACACAAGCTCACCGGCCACCGATAATCCTCCTCTATAGAGCCATTACACACAGGACACAAGCTCACCGGCCACCGATAATCCTCCTCTATAGAGCCATTACATACAGGACACAAGCTCACCGGCCACCGATAATCCTCCTCTATAGAGCCATTACACACAGGACACAAGCTCACCGGCCACCGATAATCCTCCTCTATAGAGCCATTACACGCAGGACACAAGCTCACCGGCCACCGATAATCCTCCTCTATAGAGCCATTACATGCAGGACACAAGCTCACCGGCCACCGATAATCCTCCCACTATAGAGCCATTACATACAGGACACAAGCTCACCGGCCACCGATAATCCTCCTCTAGAGAGCCATTACATACAGGACACAAGCTCACCAGCCACCGATAATCCTCCTCTATAGAGCCATTACATACAGGACAAGCTCACCGGCCACCGATAATCCTCCTCTATAGAGACATTACACACAAGCTCACCGGCCACCGATAATCCTCCTCTATAGAGACATTACATACAGGACACAAGCTCACCGGCCACCGATAATCCTCCTCTATAGAGACATTACATACAGGACACAAGCTCACCGGCCACCGATAATCCTCCTCTATAGAGCCATTACATACAGGACACAAGCTCACCGGCAACCGATAATCCTCCTCTATAGAGCCATTACATACAGGACACAAGCTCACCGGCAACCGATAATCCTCCTCTATAGAGCCATTACATACAGGACACAAGCTCACCGGCCACTAATAATCCTCCTCTATAGAGCCATTACATACAGGACACAAGCTCACCGGCCACCGATAATCCTCCCTCTATAGAGCCATTACATACAGGACACAAGCTCACCGGCCACCGATAATCCTCCTCTATAGAGCCATTACATACAGGACACAAGCTCACCGGCCACCGATAATCCTCCCTCTATAGAGCCATTACATACAGGACAAGCTCACCGGCCACCGATAATCCTCCTCTATAGAGCCATTACATAGAGGACACAAGCTCACCGGCCACCGATAATCCTCCTCTATAGAGACATTACATACAGGACACAAGCTCACCGGCCACCGATAATCCTCCTCTATAGAGCCATTACATACAGGACAAGCTCACCGGCCACCGATAATCCTCCTCTATAGAGCCATTACACACAGGACACAAGCTCACCGGCCACCGATAATCCTCCTCTATAGAGACATTACATACAGGACACAAGCTCACCGGCCACCGATAATCCTCCTCTATAGAGCCATTACATACAGGACAAGCTCACCGGCCACCGATAATCCTCCTCTATAGAGCCATTACATAGAGGACACAAGCTCACCGGCCACCGATAATCCTCTATAGAGCCATTACACACAGGACACAAGCTCACCGGCCACCGATAATCCTCCTCTATAGAGCCATTACATACAGGACACAAGCTCACCGGCCACCGATAATCCTCCTCTATAGAGACATTACACACAGGACAAGCTCACCGGCCACCGATAATCCTCCTCTATAGAGACATTACACACAGGACAAGCTCACCGGCCACCGATAATCCTCCTCTATAGAGCCATTACATACAGGACACAAGCTCACCGGTCACCGATAATCCTCCTCTATAGAGCCATTACACACAGGACACAAGCTCACCGGCCACCGATAATCCTCCTCTATAGAGACATTACATACAGGACACAAGCTCACCGGCCATTAATAATCCTCCCTCTATAGAGCCATTACATACAGGACACAAGCTCACCGGCCACCGATAATCCTCCCTCTATAGAGCCATTACACACAGGACACAAGCTCACCGGCCACCGATAATCCTCCTCTATAGAGACATTACACACAGGACACAAGCTCACCGGCCACCGATAATCCTCCTCTATAGAGCCATTACATACAGGACACAAGCTCACCGGTCACCGATAATCCTCCTCTATAGAGACATTACACACAGGACACAAGCTCACCGGCCACCGATAATCCTCCCTCTATGGAGCCATTACACACAGGACACAAGCTCACCGGCCACCGATAATCCTCCTCTATAGAGCCATTACATACAGGACACAAGCTCACCGGCCACCGATAATCCTCCTCTATAGAGCCATTACATACAGGACACAAGCTCACCGGCCACCGATAATCCTCCTCTATAGAGCCATTACATACAGGACACAAGCTCACCGGCCACCGATAATCCTCCTCTATAGAGCCATTACACACAGGACACAAGCTCACCGGCCACCGATAATCCTCCTCTATAGAGCCATTACACACAGGACACAAGCTCACCGGCCACCGATAATCCTCCTCTATAGAGCCATTACATACAGGACACAAGCTCACCGGCCACCGATAATCCTCCTCTATAGAGCCATTACACACAGGACACAAGCTCACCGGCCACCGATAATCCTCCTCTATAGAGCCATTACACGCAGGACACAAGCTCACCGGCCACCGATAATCCTCCTCTATAGAGCCATTACATGCAGGACACAAGCTCACCGGCCACCGATAATCCTCCCACTATAGAGCCATTACATACAGGACACAAGCTCACCGGCCACCGATAATCCTCCTCTAGAGAGCCATTACATACAGGACACAAGCTCACCAGCCACCGATAATCCTCCTCTATAGAGCCATTACATACAGGACAAGCTCACCGGCCACCGATAATCCTCCTCTATAGAGACATTACACACAAGCTCACCGGCCACCGATAATCCTCCTCTATAGAGACATTACATACAGGACACAAGCTCACCGGCCACCGATAATCCTCCTCTATAGAGACATTACATACAGGACACAAGCTCACCGGCCACCGATAATCCTCCTCTATAGAGCCATTACATACAGGACACAAGCTCACCGGCAACCGATAATCCTCCTCTATAGAGCCATTACATACAGGACACAAGCTCACCGGCAACCGATAATCCTCCTCTATAGAGCCATTACATACAGGACACAAGCTCACCGGCCACTAATAATCCTCCTCTATAGAGCCATTACATACAGGACACAAGCTCACCGGCCACCGATAATCCTCCCTCTATAGAGCCATTACATACAGGACACAAGCTCACCGGCCACCGATAATCCTCCTCTATAGAGCCATTACATACAGGACACAAGCTCACCGGCCACCGATAATCCTCCCTCTATAGAGCCATTACATACAGGACAAGCTCACCGGCCACCGATAATCCTCCTCTATAGAGCCATTACATAGAGGACACAAGCTCACCGGCCACCGATAATCCTCCTCTATAGAGACATTACATACAGGACACAAGCTCACCGGCCACCGATAATCCTCCTCTATAGAGCCATTACATACAGGACAAGCTCACCGGCCACCGATAATCCTCCTCTATAGAGCCATTACACACAGGACACAAGCTCACCGGCCACCGATAATCCTCCTCTATAGAGACATTACATACAGGACACAAGCTCACCGGCCACCGATAATCCTCCTCTATAGAGCCATTACATACAGGACAAGCTCACCGGCCACCGATAATCCTCCTCTATAGAGCCATTACATAGAGGACACAAGCTCACCGGCCACCGATAATCCTCTATAGAGCCATTACACACAGGACACAAGCTCACCGGCCACCGATAATCCTCCTCTATAGAGCCATTACATACAGGACACAAGCTCACCGGCCACCGATAATCCTCCTCTATAGAGCCATTACACACAGGACACAAGCTCACCGGCCACCGATAATCCTCCTCTATAGAGCCATTACACGCAGGACACAAGCTCACCGGCCACCGATAATCCTCCTCTATAGAGCCATTACATACAGGACACAAGCTCACCGGCCACCGATAATCCTCCTCTATAGAGACATTACATACAGGACACAAGCTCACCGGCCACCGATAATCCTCCTCTATAGAGACATTACATACAGGACACAAGCTCACCGGCCACCGATAATCCTCCTCTATAGAGCCATTACATACAGGACACAAGCTCACCGGCCACTAATAATCCTCCTCTATAGAGCCATTACATACAGGACACAAGCTCACCGGCCACCGATAATCCTCCTCTATAGAGCCATTACATACAGGACACAAGCTCACCGGCCACCGATAATCCTCCCTCTATAGAGCGCCATTATGTACAGTTGTGCTCAAAAGTTTACACACCCCGGCAGAATTTTTGCTTTCTTAGTCTTTTTTTCAGAGAATATGGATAACACCAAAACTTTTAACTTTTTTCCACTCATGGTCAGTGGTTGGGTGAAGTCATTTATTGTCACTACTGTGTTTTCTCTTTTTAGATCATATTGACAACCCAAAACATCCAAATGACCCTGATCAGAAGTTCACATCCCCCATTTCTTAATACCGTGTGTTGCCCCCTCTAACATCAATGACAGCTTGAAGTCTTTTGTGGTAGTTGTGGATGAGGTTCTTTATTTTCTCAGATGGTAAAGCTGCCCACTCTACTTGGCATAAAGCCTCCAGTTCCTGTAAATTCCTGGGCTGTCTAGCATGAACTGCGCGCTTGAGATCTCCCCAGAGTGGCTCAATGATACTGAGGTCAGGAGACTGAGATGGCCACTCCAGAACCTTCACTTTGTTCTGCTGTAGCCAATCACAGGACGACTTGGCCTTGTGTTTTGGATCGTTGTTATGTCAGGGCTGTTGATTGCAAATTTCCCTCCAGTATTTGCGGATAGCGTTCTGCATTCATCTTTCTTTCAACTTTGACCACGTTTCCTGTGCCTTTGTAGCTCACACATCCCCAAAACATCAGCGATCCACCTCCATGCTTTACAGTAGGAATGGTGTTCCTTTCATCATAGGCCTTGTTGACCTCTCTCCAAATGTACAGTTTATGGTTGTGGCCAAAAAGTTCAATTTTGGTCTCATCGCTCCAAATTACCTTGTTCCAGAAGTTTTGAGGCTTGTCTCTGTGCTGTTTTGCGTATTGTATTTGAGATACTTTGTGGCATTTGCGCAGTAATGGCTTTCTTCTGGCGACTCGACCATGCAGCCCATTTTTCTTCAAGTGCCTCCTTATTGTGCATCTTGGGACAGCCACACCGCTAGTTTTCAGAGAGTCCTGTATTTCAGCTACTGTTATTTGTGGGTTTTTCTTTGCATCCCGAACAATTTTCCTGGCTGTTGTGGACATTTTTGTTGTTCTACCTGACCGTGGTTTTGTTTTTACAGAGCCCCTGATTTTCCATTTGTTAATCACAGTGTGAACGCTGCTGACTGGCATTATCAATTCCTTGGATATCTTTTTGTATCCCTTTCCTGCTTTATACAGTTCAACTACCTTTTCCCGTAGATCCGTTGACAATTCTTTTGCTTTCCCCATGACTCACAATCCAGAAACGTCAGTGGCTGGATGAAAGATGCAAGAGTCAGTCTGGACCCCAGAAACTCACTCAGCTTTTATGCACACACTGATTACAAGCAAACAGGTCACAGGTGAGGATGTTACCTTTAGTAGCCATTCACACCCATTTGTGACAACTTCTGTGCATGTTATCAGGCCAAAATCACCAGGGTGTGTGAACTTTTGATCAGGGTCATTTGGATGTTTTGAGTTGTCATGATGTAAAAATAGAAAACACAGTAGTCTGACAATAAATGGCTTCACCCAACCACTGACCATGAGTGGAGAAAGCCTATATGCACACGTTGTAGATTTCTGTGCAGATTTTTCTGCTCAGCGATTGAAAAATCCGCAGGTAAAATGCACTGCGTTTTACCTGTGGATTTTCAGCGTTTTTTGTGCCGATTCCACCTGCAGTTTTACCACCTGCGGATACCTATAGAGGAGGAGGTGTAAAATCTGAGGAATCCACACAAAGAATTGTGTGCAGAAAATACAACGCAGCGTTTCCGCGGGGTATTTTCCGCAGCATGTGCACTGCGGATTTTGTTTTCCATAGGTCTATATGGTACTGTAAACAGGATGGAAAACTGCTGCGAATCTGCAGCGTCAAATCCGCCACGTGTGCACATAGCCTAAAAGTTTTGGTGTTATCATTTACCGGTATATCCTCTGAAAAAAAGCCAAGAAAACAAAAATTCTGCCGGGGTGTGTAAACTAATAATAATCTTTATTTATATAGTGCCAACATATTCCGCGGTGCTTTACAGTTTAACAATTTGAAACACAACAGTCATAAGTAACAACGTTAACAATCCAATAAGTAAAGCGAAATAAGACGTCTGCGGAGATCTCTGACATGTTCGTCCTCTGCACTCGTCACTCACCAGGGACAGTGGCTGACGGCGGCTCGCTGTGATAGATGGCTGCAGCCCTGCCCCCACTGCTCTGCCTGCGAGGACAAGACGCTTCCTACATTCCGGGAAGATCTAAGTGCCAACTGCATCTTGTGAGAGCCCCTGGCAGCTGCCCCATCCTGGCACATCACATCCTCCAGCTAATGGCACCCGGCATTCTGTCTGCAACATAAACTGGTGAACAAGGGAACACACAGCGATTGCGGGAGATCAGTGACCGCGAGTGACCTGTGCCCCAGAACCGCCGCCACCTCCACGACACAGCGCCACACCAGCTCGTCACACCAGCTCGCTGCTGCCCGCGGTATGCAGAGCTCAGAGCTGGAACAACCACATTTTTTTGCTCATTTCAGTATAAAGCCAAGAGAAACCTCTGGGAAAACACAGACACTTCCACCCACCACTATCCACGCACCACTATCCACGCACCACTATCCACGCACCACTATCCACGCACCACTATCCACGCACCACTATCCACCAGAACCTGCTCCCGAGATCTCAGGTGACTTAGGAGGAAGGAATCTGATTTCAGGGAACCCTGGTGAGCAGCACCTGAGAGCTCTCAGCATTCCAGCGCACGCAGCAGCTGCCCCCTCAGCAGTCCCACGACACATCTATATATATAATTGTCTAAGGGTCACTTCCATCTGTCTGTCTGTCCTTCTGTCACGGTTATTCATTCGCTGATTGGTCTTGGCAGCTGCCTGTCATGGCTGCTGCGACTAATCAGCGACGGCCACAGTCCGATTAGTCCCTCTCCTGCACTCACTGCCCGGCGCCCGCTCCGTAATCCCCTCCACTCACCGCTCACACAGGGTTAATGGCAGCGGTAACGGCCCGCGGTGTAACGCACTCCGTTACCGCTGCCATTAACCCTGTGTGTCCCCAACTATTTACTATTGATGCTGCCTATGCGGCATCAATAGTAAAAATAGGTCATGTTAAAAATAATAATAAAAACAAAAACCTGCTATACTCACCATCCGCTGCCTTTCCCGCTCCTCGCCGCGCTCCCGGGACCGCTCCATTGCAAGCGGCAGCTTCCGCTCTCGTCCCAGGGCTGGTGTGCGACAAGGACCTGCCGTGACGTCATCATAGGTCCTGCTCACACCAGCCCTGGGACGGGAAGCTGCCGCTTGCAATGGAGCGGTCCCGGGAGCGCGGCGAGGAGCGGGAAAGGCGGCGGATGGTGAGTATAGCAGGACTACAACGTGCTATAGGTGAGCATATGTGTATTTATTTTTTTAAGCCTCTATACTACGTGCCTCTGTGCTGGGCAATATACTACGTGGCTCTGCTATATACTAGGTGGACATGCATATTCTAGAATACCCGATGCGTTAGAATCAGGCCACCATCTAGTTGTATCCATAAGAAGAGAGCACAAACCAAGCACCCAAGCCGGTAACCACGGCGATAACTGAACCGACTGACAAAAACATGACAAATAAGAGACAGCGAACAGCCCCGGCCAACTAGAGGCGCCACTCTACAGGAGGCCACTGAGGGGACCACAGACACAGATCTGCTCCACTGACCATCGCTGACTGACACCGTGTGTGTGGGGGGGGGGGCTCCGCTGACTGACACCGTGTGTGGGGGGGGGGGGGCTCCGCTGACTGACACCGTGTGGGGGGGGGGGGCTCCGCTGACTGACACCGTGGGGGGGGGGGGCGGCTCCGCTGACTGACACCGTGTGGGGGGGGTGGGGGCTCCGCTGACTGACACCGTGTGTGTGGGGGGGGGGGGGCTCCGCTGACTGACACCGTGTGGGGGGGGGGGGGGGGGGGCTCCGCTGACTGACACCGTGGGGGGGGGGGGGCGGCTCCGCTGACTGACACCGTGTGTGGGGGGGGCGCTCCACTGACTGACACCGTGTGTGGGGGGGGCTCCGCTGACTGACACCGTGGGGGGGGGGGCTCCGCTGACTGACACCGTGGGGGGGGGGCTCCGCTGACTGACACCGTGGGGGGGGGGCTCCGCTGACTGACACCGTGTGTGTGGGGGCTCCGCTGACTGACACCGTGAGGGGGGGGGCTCCGCTGACTGACACCGTGAGGGGGGGGGCTCCGCTGACTGACACCGTGGGGGGGGGGGCTCCGCTGACTGACACCGTGGGGGGGGGCGCTCCACTGACTGACACCGTGTGGGGGGGGCTCCGCTGACTGACACCGTGTGGGGGCTCCGCTGACTCACACCGTGGGGGGGGGCTTCGCTGATTGACACCGTGGGGGGGGGCTCCGCTGACTGACACCGTGGGGGGGGGGGGCGCTCCACTGACTGACACCGTGTGGGGGGGGCTCCGCTGACTGACACCGTGGGGGGGGGGCTCCGCTGACTGACACCGTGAGGGGGGGGGCTCCGCTGACTGACACCGTGGGGGGGGGGGCTCCGCTGACTGACACCGTGGGGGGGGGGGCGCTCCACTGACTGACACCGTGTGGGGGGGGCTCCGCTGACTCACACCGTGGGGGGGGGGCTTCGCTGATTGACACCGTGGGGGGGGCTCCGCTGACTGACACCGTGGGGGGGGGGCGCTCCACTGACTGACACCGTGTGGGGGGGGCTCCGCTGACTGACACCGTGGGGGGGGGGGGGGGCACCGCTGACTGACACCGTGTGGGGGGGGCTCCGCTGACTGACACCGTGTGGGGGGGGCTCCACTGACTGACACCGTGGGGGGGGGGGCCTCCGCTGACTGACACCGTGGGGGGGGGGCTCCGCTGACTGACGCCGTGTGGGGGGGGCTCCACTGACTGACACCGTGGGGGGGGGGGCCTCCGCTGACTGACACCGTGTGGGGGGGGCTCCGCTGACTGACACCGTGGGGGGGGGGGGGGCACCGCTGACTGACACCGTGTGGGGGGGGCTCCGCTGACTGACACCGTGTGGGGGGGGCTCCACTGACTGACACCGTGGGGGGGGGGGCCTCCGCTGACTGACACCGTGGGGGGGGGGGGCTCCGCTGACTGACACCGTGGTGGGGGGGGGCTCCGCTGACTGACACCGTGTGGGGGGGGGGGGGGGGGGCTCCGCTGACTGACACCGTGGGGGGGGCTCCGCTGACTGACACCGTGTGGGGGGGGGGCTCCGCTGACTGACACCGTGTGGGGGGGGGGGCTCCGCTGACTGATACCGTGGGGGGGCTCCGCTGACTGACACCGTGTGGGGGGGGGCTCCGCTGACTGACACCGTGTGGGGGGGGGGCTCCGCTGACTGACACCGTGTGTGGGGGGGGGGCTCCGCTGACTGATACCGTGGGGGGGGCTCCGCTGACTGACACCGTGTGGGGGGGGGGCTCCGCTGACTGACACCGTGGGGGGGGGGCTCCGCTGACTGACACCGTGGGGGGGGGGGGCTCCGCTGACTGACACCGTGTGGGGGGGGGGCTCCGCTGACTGATACCGTGGGGGGGGCTCCGCTGACTGACACCGTGTGGGGGGGGGGGGGCTCCGCTGACTGACACCGTGTGGGGGGGGGGCTCCGCTGACTGATACCGTGGGGGGGGCTCCGCTGACTGACACCGTGTGGGGGGGGGGCTCCGCTGACTGACACCGTGTGGGGGGGGGGCTCCGCTGACTGATACCGTGGGGGGGGCTCCGCTGACTGACACCGTGTGGGGGGGGGCTCCGCTGACTGACACCGTGTGGGGGGGGGCTCCGCTGACTGACACCGTGGGGGGGGGGGGGCTCCGCTGACTGACACCGTGTGGGGGGGGGCTCCGCTGACTGACACCGTGTGGGGGGGGGCTCCGCTGACTGACACCGTGTGGGGGGGGGCTCCGCTGACTGACACCGTGGGGGGGGGGCTCCGCTGACTGACACCGTGTGGGGGGGGGGGGCTCCGCTGACTGACACCGTGGGGGGGGGGGCTCCGCTGACTGACACCGTGTGGGGGGGGGGGGCTCCGCTGACTGACACCGTGTGGGGGGGGCTCCACTGACTGACACCGTGGGGGGGGGGGCCTCCGCTGACTGACACCGTGGGGGGGGGGGGCTCCGCTGACTGACACCGTGGTGGGGGGGGGGCTCCGCTGACTGACACCGTGTGGGGGGGGGGGGGGGGGGGCTCCGCTGACTGACACCGTGGGGGGGGCTCCGCTGACTGACACCGTGTGGGGGGGGGGCTCCGCTGACTGACACCGTGTGGGGGGGGGGGCTCCGCTGACTGATACCGTGGGGGGGCTCCGCTGACTGACACCGTGTGGGGGGGGGGCTCCGCTGACTGACACCGTGTGGGGGGGGGGGGCTCCGCTGACTGATACCGTGGGGGGGGCTCCGCTGACTGACACCGTGTGGGGGGGGGGCTCCGCTGACTGACACCGTGGGGGGGGGGGGCTCCGCTGACTGACACCGTGGGGGGGGGGGGGCTCCGCTGACTGACACCGTGTGGGGGGGGGGGCTCCGCTGACTGATACCGTGGGGGGGGCTCCGCTGACTGACACCGTGTGGGGGGGGGGGGGCTCCGCTGACTGACACCGTGTGGGGGGGGGGCTCCGCTGACTGATACCGTGGGGGGGGCTCCGCTGACTGACACCGTGTGGGGGGGGGCTCCGCTGACTGACACCGTGTGGGGGGGGCTCCGCTGACTGACACCGTGTGGGGGGGGGCTCCGCTGACTGACACCGTGGGGGGGGGGCTCCGCTGACTGACACCGTGTGGGGGGGGGGGGCTCCGCTGACTGACACCGTGGGGGGGGGGCTCCGCTGACTGACACCGTGTGGGGGGGGGGGCTCCGCTGACTGACACCGTGGGGGGGGGGGGGCTCCGCTGACTGACACCGTGGGGGTGGGGGAGGCTCTCCGCTGACTGAGACCGTGGGGGGGCGCTCCGCTGACTGACACCGTGACATTAGAGCCGGCGATGTCTCCCCGGGTCCCGGCCGCGGGGCTCACACTCCGTCACCGCACCCAGACCGGCAGCCGTGTACAGCGGGGCCGGCAGCTCCTCCGCACTCACCCGCCGCCGCTGCTGCTGCTGGGCCTCCGCCGGCTCTCAGCTCCCCAGCCCGGGGACCAACACAATGCAGGTGGGAGGTAGAGTCCGTGACGTCACCCACAGTCTCCTCCCACCTCTGCGGCCTGCGCGTAGGGCGGGGCCAAGCTGCGTCATGACGTCAATACAGAGCGCAGATGTTTGGTCTTCAACAACAAATAACTTTATTTATAAAACCTGACAGGTGCAGAACGGTAACCATGGAGACAAGACTATAAGCTGAGGCATCACATAGAAACCAGAAGAAATGCTGGGACTTATCGTCCTAAAGCTGCGGCTACTCAGAGCCATTGTCACTGGCCACAGCCCGAATGGGAATGTAGCCGAACAGCGCCCCCAGCGGGCAGGAGAGTGGACGTCCGCGCCACACAGCTCGAACCACGTCCGCCCTCCACGGCTCTCACCACCGTCCACGGCTCTCACCACGGTCCGCCCTCCACGGCTCTCACCACCGTCCGCGGCTCTCACCACCGTCCGCAGCTCTCACCACCGTCCGCCCTCCACGGCTCTCACCACCGTCCGCCCTCCATGGCTCTCACCACCGTCCGCCCTCCATGGCTCTCACCACCGTCCGCGGCTCTCACCACCGTCCGCCCTCCATGGCTCTCACCACCGTCCTCGGCTCTCACCACCGTCCGCGGCTCTCACCACCGTCCGCCCTCCACGGCTCTCACCACCGTCCGCGGCTCTCACCACCGTCCGCCCTCCACGGCTCTCACCACCGTCCGCCCTCCATGGCTCTCACCACCGTCCGCGGCTCTCACCACCGTCCGCCCTCCATGGCTCTCACCACCGTCCGCGGCTCTCACCACCGTCCGCGGCTCTCACCACCGTCCGCCCTCCATGGCTCTCACCACCGTCCGCGGCTCTCACCACCGTCCGCCCTCCACGGCTCTCACCACCGTCCTCGGCTCTCACCACCGTCCGCGGCTCTCACCACCGTCCGCCCTCCATGGCTCTCACCACCGTCCTCGGCTCTCACCACCGTCCTCAGCTCTCACCATCGTCCTCGGCTCTCACCACCGTCCGCCCTCCACGGCTCTCACCACCGTCTGCCCTCCACGGCTCTCACCACCATCCGCCCTCCACGGCTCTCACCACCGTCCTCGGCTCTCACCACCGTCCGCAGCTCTCACCACCGTCCGCCCTCCATGGCTCTCACCACCGTCCGCGGCTTTCACCACCGTCCGCGGCTCTCACCACCGTCCTCGGCTCTCACCACCGTCTGCCCTCCACGGCTCTCACCACTGTCCACGCCTCTCACCACCGTCCGCCCTCCACGGCTCTCACCACCGTCCTCGGCTCTCACCACCGTCCGCAGCTCTCACCACCGTCCGCCCTCCACGGCTCTCACCACCGTCCGCCCTCCATGGCTCTCACCACCGTCCGCGGCTCTCACCACCGTCCGCCCTCCACGGCTCTCACCACCGTCCGCGGCTCTCACCACCGTCCTCGGCTCTCACCACCGTCCGCCCTCCACGGCTCTCACCACCGTCTGCCCTCCACGGCTCTCACCACTGTCCACGGCTCTCACCACCGTCCGCCCTCCATGGCTCTCACCACCGTCCGCGGCTCTCACCACCGTCCGCCCTCCACGGCTCTCACCACCGTCCTCGGCTCTCACCACCGTCCGCGGCTCTCACCACCGTCCGCCCTCCATGGCTCTCACCACCGTCCTCGGCTCTCACCACCGTCCTCAGCTCTCACCATCGTCCTCGGCTCTCACCACCGTCCGCCCTCCACGGCTCTCACCACCGTCTGCCCTCCACGGCTCTCACCACCATCCGCCCTCCACGGCTCTCACCACCGTCCTCGGCTCTCACCACCGTCCGCAGCTCTCACCACCGTCCGCCCTCCATGGCTCTCACCACCGTCCGCGGCTTTCACCACCGTCCGCGGCTCTCACCACCGTCCTCGGCTCTCACCACCGTCTGCCCTCCACGGCTCTCACCACTGTCCACGCCTCTCACCACCGTCCGCCCTCCACGGCTCTCACCACCGTCCTCGGCTCTCACCACCGTCCGCAGCTCTCACCACCGTCCGCCCTCCACGGCTCTCACCACCGTCCGCCCTCCATGGCTCTCACCACCGTCCGCGGCTCTCACCACCGTCCGCCCTCCACGGCTCTCACCACCGTCCGCGGCTCTCACCACCGTCCTCGGCTCTCACCACCGTCCGCCCTCCACGGCTCTCACCACCGTCTGCCCTCCACGGCTCTCACCACTGTCCACGGCTCTCACCACCGTCCGCCCTCCACGGCTCTCACCACCGTCCGCGGCTCTCACCACCGTCCACCCTCCACGGCTCTCACCACCATCCACATTTCTCACCACCGTCCACCCTCCACATCTCTCACCACGTTCCACATTTCTCACCACCGTCCGCCCTCCACTGTCCAGCCTCCACGGTTCTCACCACCATCCACATTTCTCACCACTATCCAGCCTCCACGGCTCTCACCACCATCCACATTTCTCACCACCGTCCGCCCTCCACTGTCCAGCCTCCACGGCTCTCACCACGGTCCACATTTCTCACCACTGTCCAGCCTCCACAACTCTCACCACCATATACATTGCCTACCAGACACCGCACCTGTGGAGACATGGGTGGAGGGGGTCAGCGAGCACTCTCGTCCGCTAGTTGAAACCTCATCGACCAGGGATTGTCCCTCCGAACGCCCACTTTCCTTTTACTGTTGGCATAAGGCTACTCAGACAACACCGGGTGAGGGTAACACAGTGTGGCAATGCTTTATTGAACCACAAAACAGGCACATAACACATAGAACAGTCCGGGCACCGTACCCAAGTTGGTGCACATTACATGACTCATGGGGATAATGGCTCCTGTGACTTCAGAGCTCCCAGGGCCGACTACCCCATTTGTGGCACGCACCGAGAGGAGGTAACGACAAGTGTAGGAAGATGACAGTCCATTCAAGGTACAAGGCCAGGTGACCGGAGGGTCACAACTAGAGTTGAGTGAATTTGTTCAGATTTGGGTCCGAATACGATCGGCAGCAAATATTATTTTTTCAATATTCGCCGAACACAGACGAACGTCATTAGAGTCAATGGGAGTAGAAATTATCGAATATGTTCGGAACCGATCATCAAACATAAATTTGGCACGAATAGGGTACCAATATGGCACGAATGTGGCAAATTCAGATTCGGCAACCGATTCTGAACATATTCGCTCAACTCTAGTCACAACCTGTCTTCTCTGAACATCTCCATGGAGCCAGGCAACCGGAGGGTCTCATGCCTGGCTTCCTCCAAACGTATCCATGGTTCAGCAATGGTCAGTTGAGCAGATCTGTATTCTTACAGCCAGGGCTGAGGTCCTCTAAGCTGCCATCCTGTAGAATGACAAATCTGTCCCTTGTGATTGAGCCATTATGTCTTAGCTGCTGTCCTGTACAGAATCTCTCGTTCTTTGGATGTCTGGGCTGCATATCTGTCTCATGTTAGAGGCATATTACCTCTTTTTATAGTTAAGTGTCCTTCAAGCCAAAATTCACAGATAGAGGGGAAAAATGGTGATAAGATCGACTTACATTGTTTGATTATTTAATCTATCTAGTTTTTCCTATGTTTTGCGAGTCAACAAACTGCATGGCCTGGACAATGTGTAGTCAACATACCAGCAAACCCTGCATGAAAAAGGAGTCAAAAATTGTGAATCTTGACCAACTGAAGAAAAAAAGTATACATTCAAAGGTCATCATATAGATAAGTCAATGGCTCCTGGCTTACTGAAAATAGACGTCTGATTAATTAAGATAAAAGGCTGTGTAGTCACAACACCCATATACAGCGCCTACCAGAGGCCGCCCCATATACAGCGCCTACCAGAGGCCGCCCCATGTACAGCGCCTACCAGAGGCCGCCCCATGTACAGCGCCTACCAGAGGCCGCCCCATGTACAGCGCCTACCAGAGGCCGCCCCATGTACAGCGCCTACCAGAGGCCGCCCCATGTACAGCGCCTACCAGAGGCCGCCCCATGTACAGCGCCTACCAGAGGCCGCCCCATGTACAGCGCCTACCAGAGGCCGCCCCATGTACAGCGCCTACCAGAGGCCGCCCCATGTACAGCGCCTACCAGAGGCCGCCCCATGTACAGCGCCTACCAGAGGCCGCCCCATGTACAGCGCCTACCAGAGGCCGCCCCATATACAGCGTCTACCAGAGGCCGCCCCATATACAGCTCCTACCAGACGCCGCCCCGTATACAGCTCCTACCAGAGACCGCCCCGTATACAGCGCCTACCAGAGGCCGCCCCGTATACAGCGCCTACCAGAGGCCGCCCCATATACAGCTCCTACCAGAGGCCGCCCCATATACAGCGTCTACCAGAGGCCGCCCCATATACAGCGTCTACCAGAGGCCGCCCCATATACAGCTCCTACCAGAGGCCGCCCCATATACAGCTCCTACCAGAGGCCGCCCCATATACAGCTCCTACCAGAGGCCGCCCCATATACAGCGTCTACCAGAGGCCGCCCCATATACAGCTCCTACCAGAGGCCGCCCCATATACAGCGTCTACCAGAGGCCGCCCCATATACAGCGTCTACCAGAGGCCGCCCCATATACAGCGTCTACCAGAGGCCGCCCCATATACAGCGTCTACCAGAGGCCGCCCCATATACAGCTCCTACCAGAGGCCGCCTCATATACAGCGTCTACCGGAGGCCGCCCCATATACAGCGTCTACCAGAGGCCGCCCCATATACAGCTCCTACCAGAGGCCGCCTGTCACGATATGGTATGAAATATCATAAGTAGTTCTCTTGCTAGCCTGCGTGGGCTAAGCCCCCCTTCTTGGAGTAACAGTTTGTAGCTGCCAATTCCTGGCTTTCCTTCTCAGAGAGTGTGGGGTGTTTTATGGCCGAACGGAATTTACGACCGGCATTTCCTGTGTAAGCTCTTGTTCAGCTATCAGTGAAGTAGAAACTTCAATGATCCATGAAAGATTCTTTGTTTAGTTTTTGTTAGATATTAGGCAAACGATTTAAGCTAGAAATACGAAAATATCTATTCTTATCCTCACTCGGTGTATCTACCCATCCCTTGAAACTCGGGCTTCTAACTCCGTCTGGTAAAGAAGTAGGGTTTTCTCTGTAAATATGTATCCCAGATATGACATATTTGATCTCATTAGAATGCTCACGTTAATCCGAGATGAATGATAGGTTTGGTCTGACTCTGTCATGTGTTGTAGCGAAGTTATAGCAAGTAGATAAATTTAAGATTGAAGTACTCAGAATGTAGAGAGAGAGGAGGGTCTGGATAAGCCAGCCCTTCTGTGATGTCAAAGCCTTAAGGTATTAAGTTGTGGCAGGCTCCCCAGCTCAGTCTCTCTGCTGGATTTCTTCTTCTGGACTTCTTGTCTTCTCCTGGAAGAGCCCTGCTCACGTCCTAATGAGCTGGGACATATGGAAAACTCAACTAGCCTGCTTGCCTGTCATGCTTTGAACATGTAAGTGTTGCTTTTTCTCATTTATTCCCTTTATGTTATAATTACCCTGGTACATATTTGCAATTGTCTCATTTGTAACATCTTTATAAACTATTTTTGATAAAGCACTGCCTAATTATTTTTATGGGATATAATATTTCATATTAGTTCGTTCATCCATGCTCTAAACGTACCCTGTCTCTTGAAGAGAATTACGCTGTGTTGGGTTAGCTTCGGACCCGTTTAATCGAAGCTGGTGGCAGCGAGAAGTGTGCAGACTTTTAGGTTATGTTGTAGCGGCTGCGGCGTTAATAATTATTGTTCCTGCCTGAGTGGGAGTAGTTATCGCGTCGCTGCAGCGTGCCCAATAGCCAGTACATAGCAGGCAGCCTTTCTGGCGACTAATTACCCAGGGTGCAGTACCTAATCTGACCTGAGAGTAAGGGGGCGCCAGAGAGCTGCAAGTGTTAAGTGGAACTGTAAGCGGGATATACATAAATCCCTGCAGTTCGTGGTATATAGAAAAGCAGTGGGATACCTAGAATAAGCCCCTGCTGTAAGCAAGAGGTCAATAGCCTTGTGTGTGGGTTTTCATCACATCGTGGAGTGGAGGGATAACTAAGATAAGCCCCCCTACACATGTGATAGCCGTCTGTTGGCCTAAAGTCACCTCAATCCGTGACGTAGGGGTCACGGTCACGGTGGGAATCCTGACCCATTGGTGACAGCGGTCAGGTGAATCGTGACACCGCCCCATATACAGCGTCTACCAGAGGCCGCCCCATATACAGCGTCTACCAGAGGCCGCCCCATATACAGCTCCTACCAGAGGCCGCCCCATATACAGCGTCTACCAGAGGCCGCCCCATATACAGCTCCTACCAGAGTCCGCCCCATATACAGCGTCTACCAGAGGCCGCCCCATATACAGCTCCTACCAGAGGCCGCCCCATATACAGCTCCTACCAGAGGCCGCCCCATATACAGCTCCTACCAGAGGCCGCCCCATATACAGCTCCTACCAGAGGCCGCCCCATATACAGCTCCTACCAGAGGCCGCCCCATATACAGCTCCTACCAGAGGCCGCCCCATATACAGCTCCTACCAGAGGCCGCCCCATATACAGCGTCTACCAGAGGCCGCCCCATATACAGCTCCTACCAGAGGCCGCCCCATATACAGCTCCTACCAGAGGCCGCCCCATATACAGCGTCTACCAGAGGCCGCCCCATATACAGCGTCTACCAGAGGCCGCCCCATATACAGCGCCTACCAGAGGCCGCTCCATATACAGCTCCTACCAGAGGCCGCTCCATATACAGCTCCTACCAGAGGCCGCTCCATATACAGCTCCTACCAGAGGCCGCTCCATATACAGCGTCTACCAGAGGCCGCCCCATATACAGCGTCTACCAGAGGCCGCCCCATATACAGCGTCTACCAGAGGCCGCCTCATATACAACTCCTACCAGAGGCCGCCCCATATACAGCGTATACCAGAGGCCGTCCCATATACAGCGTCTACCAGAGGCCGCCTCATATACAACTCCTACCAGAGGCCGCTCCATATACAGCGTCTACCAGAGGCCGCCCCATATACAGCGTCTACCAGAGGCCGCTCCATATACAGCGTCCACCAGAGGCCGCCCCATATACAGCGTCTACCAGAGGCCGCCTCATATACAACTCCTACCAGAGGCCGCCCCATATACAGCGTATACCAGAGGCCGTCCCATATACAGCGTCTACCAGAGGCCGCCTCATATACAACTCCTACCAGAGGCCGCTCCATATACAGCGTCTACCAGAGGCCGCTCCATATACAGCGTCTACCAGAGGCCGCTCCATATACAGCGTCTACCAGAGGCCGCCCCACATACAGCTCCTACCAGAGGCCGCTCCATTTACAGCGTCTACCAGAGGCCGCTCCATATACAGCGTCTACCAGAGGCCGCCCCATGTACAGCGCCTACCAGAGGCCGCTCCATATACAGCTCCTACCAGAGGCCGCGCCATATACAGCTCCTACCAGAGGCCGCCCCATATACAGCGTCTACCAGAGGCCGCCCCATATACAGCGTCTACCAGAGGCCGCCTCATATACAGCGTCTACCAGAGGCCGCCTCATATACAGCGTCTACCAGAGGCCGCCCCATATACAGCTCCTACCAGAGGCCGCCTCATATACAGCGTCTACCAGAGGCCGCCCCATATACAGCTCCTACCAGAGGCCGCCCCATATACAGCTCCTACCAGAGGCCGCCCCATATACAACTCCTACCAGAGGCCGCCCCATATACAGCGTCTACCAGAGGCCGCCCCATATACAGCTTCTACCAGAGGCCGCCCCATATACAGCGTCTACCAGAGGCCGCCTCATATACAACTCCTACCAGAGGCCGCCCCATATACAGCGTCTACCAGAGGCCGCCCCATATACAGCGTCTACCAGAGGCCGCCTCATATACAACTCCTACCAGAGGCCGCCCCATATACAGCGTCTACCAGAGGCCGCCTCATATACAACTCCTACCAGAGGCCGCCCCATATACAGCGTCTACCAGAGGCCGCCCCATATACAGCGTCTACCAGAGGCCGCCCCATATACAGCGTCTACCAGAGGCCGCCCCATATACAGCGTCTACCAGAGGCCGCCTCATATACAGCGTCTACCAGAGGCCGCCTCATATACAACTCCTACCAGAGGCCGCTCCATATACAGCATCTACCAGAGGCCGCTCCATATACAGCTCCTACCAGAGGCCGCCCCATATACAGCTCCTACCAGAGGCCGCCCCATATACAGCTCCTACCAGAGGCCGCCCCATATACAGCTCCTACCAGAGGCCGCTCCATATACAGCTCCTACCAGAGGCCGCTCCATATACAGCGTCTACCAGAGGCCGCCCCATATACAGCGTCTACCAGAGGCCGCCCCATATACAGCGTCTACCAGAGGCCGCCTCATATACAGCGTCTACCAGAGGCCGCCCCATATACAGCGTCTACCAGAGGCCGCCCCATATACAGCGTCTACCAGAGGCCGCCTCATATACAGCGTCTACCAGAGGCCGCCTCATATACAACTCCTACCAGAGGCCGCTCCATATACAGCGTCTACCAGAGGCCGCCCCATATACAGCGTCTACCAGAGGCCGCCCCATATACAGCGTCTACCAGAGGCCGCCCCATATACAGTGTCTACCAGAGGCCGCTCCATATACAGCGTCTACCAGAGGCCGCCCCATGTACAGCGCCTACCAGAGGCCGCTCCATATACAGCTCCTACCAGAGGCCGCTCCATATACAGCTCCTACCAGAGGCCGCTCCATATACAGCGTCTACCAGAGGCCGCCCCATATACAGCGTCTACCAGAGGCCGCCCCATATACAGCGTCTACCAGAGGCCGCCTCATATACAGCTCCTACCAGAGGCCGCCCCATATACAGCGTCTACCAGAGGCCGCCTCATATACAACTCCTACCAGAGGCCGCCCCATATACAGCGTCTACCAGAGGCCGCTCCATATACAGCGTCAACCAGAGGCCGCTCCATATACAGCGTCTACCAGAGGCCGCTCCATATACAGCGTCTACCAGAGGCCGCCCCATATACAGCGTCTACCAGAGGCCGCTCCATATACAGCGTCTACCAGAGGCCGCTCCATATACAGCTCCTACCAGAGGCCGCTCCATATACAGCGTCTACCAGAGGCCGCCCCATATACAGCGTCTACCAGAGGCCGCCCCATATACAGCGTCTACCAGAGGCCGCCCCATATACAGCTCCTACCAGAGGCCGCTCCATATACAGCTCCTACCAGAGGCCGCTCCATATACAGCATCTACCAGAGGCCGCCTCATATACAGCATCTACCAGAGGCCGCTCCATATACAGCGTCTACCAGAGGCCGCTCCATATACAGCATCTACCAGAGGCCGCTCCATATACAGCGTCTACCAGAGGCCGCTCCATATACAGCGTCTACCAGAGGCCGCCCCATATACAGCGTCTACCAGAGGCCGCCCCATATACAGCGTCTACCAGAGGCCGCCCCATATACAGCGTCTACCAGAGGCCGCTCCATATACAGCTCCTACCAGAGGCCGCCCCATATACAGCGTCTACCAGAGGCCGCTCCATATACAGCGTCTACCAGAGGCCGCTCCATATACAGCTCCTACCAGAGGCCGCCCCATATACAGCATCTACCAGAGGCCGCTCCATATACAGCGTCTACCAGAGGCCGCTCCATATACAGCATCTACCAGAGGCCGCTCCATATACAGCGTCTACCAGAGGCCGCTCCATATACAGCGTCTACCAGAGGCCGCCCCATATACAGCGTCTACCAGAGGCCGCCCCATATACAGCGTCTACCAGAGGCCGCCCCATATACAGCGTCTACCAGAGGCCGCCCCATATACAGCGTCTACCAGAGGCCGCCCCATATACAGCTCCTACCAGAGGCCGCCCCATATACAGCGCCTACCAGAGGCCGCCTCATATACAACTCCTACCAGAGGCCGCTCCATATACAGCGTTTACCAGAGGCCGCTCCATATACAGCTCCTACCAGAGGCCGCTCCATATACAGCGTCTACCAGAGGCCGCCCCATATACAGCGTCTACCAGAGGCCGCCCCATATACAGCTCCTACAAGAGGCCGCCCCATATACAGCTCCTACCAGAGGCCGCCCCATATACAGCGCCTACCAGAGGCCGCCTCATATACAACTCCTACCAGAGGCCGCTCCATATACAGCGTTTACCAGAGGCCGCTCCATATACAGCTCCTACCAGAGGCCGCCTCATATACAGCGTCTACCAGAGGCCGCCCCATATACAGCGTCTACCAGAGGCCGCCCCATATACAGCTCCTACCAGAGGCCGCCCCATATACAGCGTCTACCAGAGGCCGCCCCATATACAGCGTCTAACAGAGGCCGCCTCATATACAACTCCTACCAGAGGCCGCCCCATATACAGCGTCTACCAGAGGCCGCCCCATATACAGCGTCTACCAGAGGCCGCTCCATATACAGCGTCTACCAGAGGCCGCCCCATATACAGCTCCTACCAGAGGCCGCCCCATATACAGCGTCTACCAGAGGCCGCCCCATATACAGCGTCTACCAGAGGCCGCCTCATATACAGCTCCTACCAGAGGCCGCCCCATATACAGCGTCTACCAGAGGCCGCACCATATACAGCTCCTACCAGAGGCCGCCCCGTATACAGCTCCTACCAGAGGCCGCCCCGTATACAGCGTCTACCAGAGGCCGCCCCATATACAGCGTCTACCAGAGGCCGCTCCATATACAGCGTCTACCAGAGGCCGCCCCATATACAACTCCTACCAGAGGCCGCCCCATATACAGCGCCTACCAGAGGCCGCCCCATATACAGCTCCTACCAGAGGCCGCCCCATATACAGCTCCTACCAGAGGCCGCCCCATATACAGCTCCTACCAGAGGCCGCCCCATATACAGAGTCTACCATAGGCCGCCCCATATACAGCTCCTACCAGAGGCCGCCCCATATACAGCTCCTACCAGAGGCCGCCCCATATACAGCGTCTACCAGAGGCCGCCCCATATACAGCGTCTACCAGAGGCCGCCCCATATACAGCGTCTACCAGAGGCCGCCCCATATACAGCTCCTAGCAGAGGCCGCCTCATATACAGCATCTACCAGAGGCCGCCCCATATACAGCTCCTACCAGAGGCCGCCCCATATACAGCGTCTACCAGAGGCCGCCCCATATACAGCGTCTACAAGAGGCCGCCCCATATACAGCTCCTACCAGAGGCCGCCCCATACACAGCGTCTACCAGAGGCCGCCCCATATACAGCTCCTACCAGAGGCCGCCCCATATACAGCGTCTACCAGAGGCCGCCCCATATACAGCTCATACCAGAGGCCGCCTCATATACAGCGTCTACCAGAGGCCGCCCCATATACAGCGTCTACCAGAGGCCGCCCTATATACAGCGTTTACCAGAGGCCGCCTCATATACAACTCCTACCAGAGGCCGCTCCATATACAGCGTCTACCAGAGGCCGCTCCATATACAGCGTCTACCAGAGGCCGCCCCATATACAGCTCCTACCAGAGGCCGCCCCATATACAGCTCCTACCAGAGGCCGCCCCATATACAGCTCCTACCAGAGGCCGCCCCATATACAGCTCCTACCAGAGGCCGCCCCATATACAACTCCTACCAGAGGCCGCCCCATATACAGCGTCTACCAGAGGCCGCCTCATATACAACTCCTACCAGAGGCCGCCCCATATACAGCGTCTACCAGAGGCCGCCCCATATACAGCGTCTACCAGAGGCCGCCTCATATACAACTCCTACCAGAGGCCGCCCCATATACAGCTCCTACCAGAGGCCGCCCCATATACAGCGTCTACCAGGGGCTGCCCCATATACAGCGTCTACCAGAGGCCGCCCCATATACAGCTCCTACCAGAGGCCGCCCCATATACAGCGCCTACCAGAGGCCGCCCCATATACAGCGTCTACCAGAGGCCCCCCCATATACAGCTCCTACCAGAGGCCGCCCCATATACAGCGTCTACCAGAGGCCGCCCCATATACAGCTCCTACCAGAGGCCGCCCCATATACAGCGTCTACCAGAGGCCGCCCCATATACAGCGTCTACCAGAGGCCGCCTCATATACAGCTCCTACCAGAGGCCGCCCCATATACAGCGCCTACCAGAGGCCGCCCCATAGACAGCGTCTACCAGAGGCCGCCCCATATACAGCTCCTACCAGAGGCCGCCCCATATACAGCGCCTACCAGAGGCCGCCCCATATACAGCGTCTACCAGAGGCCGCCCCATATACAGCTCCTACCAGAGGCCGCCCCATATACAGCGCCTACCAGAGGCCGCCCCATATACAGCTCCTACCAGAGGCCGCCTCATATACAGCATCTACCAGAGGCCGCCCCATATACAGCTCCTACCAGAGGCCGCCCCATATACAGCGCCTACCAGAGGCCGCCCCATATACAGCGTCTACCAGAGGCCGCCCCATATACAGCTCCTAGCAGAGGCCGCCCCATATACAGCGTCTACCAGAGGCCGCCCCATATACAGCTCCTAGCAGAGGCCGCCCCATATACAGCTCCTAGCAGAGGCCGCCCCATATACAGCTCCTACCAGAGGCCGCCCCATATACAGCGTCTACCAGAGGCCGCCCCATATACAGCGTCTACCAGAGGCCGCCCCATATACAGCTCCTACCAGAGGCCGCCCCATATACAGCGCCTACCAGAGGCCGCCCCATATACAGCGTCTACCAGAGGCCGCCCCATATACAGCTCCTAGCAGAGGCCGCCCCATATACAGCTCCTAGCAGAGGCCGCCTCATATACAGCTCCTACCAGAGGCCGCCCCATATACAACTCCTACCAGAGGCCGCTCCATATACAGCGTCTACCAGAGGCCGCTCCATATACAGCTCCTACCAGAGGCTGCCCCATATACAGCACCTACCAGAGGCCGCCCCATATACAGCGTCTACCAGAGGCCGCCCCATATACAGCGTCTACCAGAGGCCGCCCCATATACAGCTCCTACCAGAGGCCGCCCCATATACAACTCCTACCAGAGGCCGCCCCATATACAGCTCCTACCAGAGGCCGCCCCATATACAGCATCTACCAGAGGCCGCCCCATATACAGCGTCTACCAGAGGCCGCCCCATATACAGCGTCTACCAGAGGCCGCCCCATATACAGCTCCTACCAAAGGCCGCCCCATATACAGCTCCTACCAGAGGCCGCCCCATATACAGCGTCTACCAGAGGCCGCCCCATATACAGCGTCTACCAGAGGCCGCCCCATATACAGCGTCTACCAGAGGCCGCCCCATATACAGCTCCTAGCAGAGGCCGCCTCATATACAGCTCCTACCAGAGGCCGCCCCATATACAGCTCCTAGCAGAGGCCGCCCCATATACAGCTCCTACCAGAGGCCGCCCCATATACAGCATCTACCAGAGGCCGCCCCATGTACAGCGTCTACCAGAGGCCGCCCCATATACAGCTCCTACCAGAGGCCGCCTCATATACAGCGTCTACCAGAGGCCTCCCCATATACAGCGTCTACCAGAGGCCGCCCCATGTACAGCGCCTACCAGAGGCCGCCCCATGTACAGCGCCTACCAGAGGCCGCCCCATATACAGCTCCTACCAGAGGCCACCCCATATACAGCTCCTACCAGAGGCCTCCCCATATACAGCGTATACCAGAGGCCGCCCCATGTACAGCGCCTACCAGAGGCCGCCCCGTATACAGCGCCTACCAGAGGCCGCCTCATATACAGCGTATACCAGAGGCCGCCCCATATACAGCTCCTACCAGAGGCCGCCCCATATACAGCTCCTACCAGAGGCCGCCCCATATACAGCTCCTACCAGAGGCCGCCCCATATACAGCGTCTACCAGAGGCCGCCTCATATACAGCGTCTACCAGAGGCCGCCCCATATACAGCGTCTACCAGAGGCCGCCCCATATACAGCGTCTACCAGAGGCCGCCTCATATACAGCATCTACCAGAGGCCGCCTCATATACAGCGTCTACCAGAGGCCGCCCCATATACAGCTCCTACCAGAGGCCGCCCCATATACAGCTCCTACCAGAGGCCGCTCCATATACAGCTCCTACCAGAGGCCGCCTCATATACAGCGTCTACCAGAGGCCGCCCCATATACAGCTCCTACCAGAGGCCGCCTCATATACAGCGTCTACCAGAGGCCGCCCCATATACAGCGTCTACCAGAGGCCGCCCCATATACAGCGTCTACCAGAGGCCGCCCCATATACAGCGTCTACCAGAGGCCGCCCCATATACAGCGTCTACCAGAGGCCGCCCCATATACAGCGTCTACCAGAGGCCGCCCCATATACAGCTCCTACCAGAGGCCGCCCCATATACAGCTCCTACCAGAGGCCGCCCCATATACAGCGTCTACCAGAGGCCGCCCCATATACAGCGTCTACCAGAGGCCGCCCCATATACAGCGTCTACCAGAGGCCGCCCCATATACAGCTCCTACCAGAGGCCGCCTCATATACAGCTCCTACCAGAGGCCGCCTCATATACAGCTCCTACCAGAGGCCGCTCCATATACAGCATCTACCAGAGGCCGCCCCATATACAGCTCCTACCAGAGGCCGCCCCATATACAGCTCCTACCAGAGGCCGCCTCATATACAGCTCCTACCAGAGGCCGCTCCATATACAGCATCTACCAGAGGCCGCCCCATATACAGCTCCTACCAGAGGCCGCCCCATATACAGCGTCTACCAGAGGCCGCCCCATATACAGCTCCTACCAGAGGCCGCCCCATATACAGCTCCTACCAGAGGCCGCTCCATATACAGCGTCTACCAGAGGCCGCCCCATATACAGCATCTACCAGAGGCCGCCCCATATACAGCTCCTACCAGAGGCCGTCCCATATACAGCGTCTACCAGAGGCCGCCTCATATACAGCGTCTACCAGAGGCCGCCCCATATACAGCATCTACCAGAGGCCGCCCCATATACAGCTCCTACCAGAGGCCGTCCCATATACAGCGTCTACCAGAGGCCGCCTCATATACAGCGTCTACCAGAGGCCGCCCCATATACAGCATCTACCAGAGGCCGCCCCATATACAGCGTCTACCAGAGGCCGCCCCATATACAGCGTCTACCAGAGGCCGCCCCATATACAGCTCCTACCAGAGGCCGCTCCATATACAGCGTCTACCAGAGGCCGCCCCATATACAGCGTCTACCAGAGGCCGCCTCATATACAGCGTCTACCAGAGGCCGCCCCATATACAACTCCTACCAGAGGCCGCCCCATATACAGCGTCTACCAGAGGCCGCCCCATATACAGCGTCTACCAGAGGCCGCCCCATATACAGCTCCTACCAGAGGCCGCCCCATATACAGCGTCTACCAGAGGCCGCCCCATGTACAGCGCCTACCAGAGGCCGCCCCATATACAGCGTCTACCAGAGGCCGCCCCATATACAGCGTCTACCAGAGGCCGCCCCATATACAGCTCCTACCAGAGGCCGCCCCATATACAGCGTCTACCAGAGGCCGCCCCATGTACAGCGCCTACCAGAGGCCGCCCCATATACAGCTCCTACCAGAGGCCGCCCCATATACAGCGTCTACCAGAGGCCGCCCCATATACAGCTCCTACCAGAGGCCGCCCCATATACAGCGTCTACCAGAGGCCGCCCCATATACAGCATCTACCAGAGGCCGCCCCATATACAGCGTCTACCAGAGGCCGCCCCATATACAGCGTCTACCAGAGGCCGCCCCATATACAGCGTCTACCAGAGGCCGCCCCATATACAGCTCCTACCAGAGGCCGCTCCATATACAGCGTCTACCAGAGGCCGCCCCATATACAGCGTCTACCAGAGGCCGCCTCATATACAGCGTCTACCAGAGGCCGCCCCATATACAACTCCTACCAGAGGCCGCCCCATATACAGCGTCTACCAGAGGCCGCCCCATATACAGCGTCTACCAGAGGCCGCCCCATATACAGCTCCTACCAGAGGCCGCCCCATATACAGCGTCTACCAGAGGCCGCCCCATATACAGCGTCTACCAGAGGCCGCCCCATATACAGCATCTACCAGAGGCCGCCTCATATACAGCGTCTACCAGAGGCCGCCCCATATACAGCGTCTACCAGAGGCCGCCCCATATACAGCATCTACCAGAGGCCGCCTCATATACAGCGTCTACCAGAGGCCGCCCCATATACAGCGTCTACCAGAGGCCGCCCCATATACAGCATCTACCAGAGGCCGCCCCGTATACAGCGTCTACCAGAGGCCGCCCCATATACAGCGTCTACCAGAGGCCGCCCCATATACAGCGTCTACCAGAGGCCGCCCCATATAAAGCTCCTACCAGAGGCCGCTCCATATACAGCGTGTGACAGACACTGCCCTCTAGCGTCTGTGTCCCCGAGCAGCAGGCGCGGCCCCGGCGCTGTGCACTGTAGCTGCACTAATGTCTGACAGGTCGGGGACGCGCCGGCGCTCGGAGAGTAAATACGCACGGAGGGACGCGAGAGCGGGCGCGTGCACGCACAGTCACGTGTTCCGACCCGTGTCCTCTATCCCCGGTGTCCGGTGTAGCAGAACGCGGTAAGCAGCGGCGGGGCCAGTGTAACTACAACTCCCAGCAGTGTCCGCTCTGTGCCTGCAGGCGGCGCATTGCTGGGAGGATGGAGGTTCTGGTGCTGCGGCGTCTCCTCATGTGTCCTCTCTCTACAGGGCGAGATGGCGGCGGCCATCAGGAGAGCGGTGACCGTGAGCTGGAGGACGAGCGCCCGGCACCTGAGGTGAGGACCCCCGAGTATAGCCCCCCCATAGCGGGGACCCAGTGTATAGCGCCCCACCCCCGAGCGCAGGGACCCAGTGTATAGCGCCCCATCCCCGAGCGCGGGGACCCAGTGTATAGCGCCCCACCCCCGAGCGCAGGGACCCAGTGTATAGCGCCCCATCCCCGAGCACAGGGACCCAGTTTATAGCGCCCCATCCCCGAGCACAGGGACCCAGTTTATAGCGTCCCACCCCCGAGCGCGGGGACCCAGTGTATAGCGCCCCATCCCCGAGCGCAGGGACCCAGTTTATAGCGCCCCATCCCCGAGCGCAGGGACCCAGTTTATAGCGCCCCATCCCCGAGCACAGGGACCCAGTTTATAGCGCCCCATCCCCGAGCGCAGGGACCCAGTTTATAGCGCCCCATCCCCGAGCGCGGGGACCCAGTGTATAGCGCCCCACCCCCGAGCACGGGGACCCAGTGTATAGCGCCCCACCCCCGAGCGCAGGGACCCAGTTTATAGCGCCCCATCCCCGAGCGCGGGGACCCAGTGTATAGCGCCCCATCCCCGAGCGCAGGGACCCAGTTTATAGCGCCCCATCCCCGAGCGCAGGGACCCAGTTTATAGCGCCCCATCCCCGAGCGCGGGGACCCAGTGTATAGCGCCTCATCCCCGAGCACGGGGACCCAGTGTATAGCGCCCCACCCCCGAGTGCAGGGACCCAGTGTATAGCGCCCCACCCCCGAGCGCAGGGACCCAGTTTATAGCGCCCCATCCCCGAGCGCAGGGACCCAGTTTATAGCGCCCCATCCCCGAGCGCGGGGACCCAGTGTATAGCGCCTCATCCCCGAGCACGGGGACCCAGTTTATAGCGCCCCATCCCCGAGCGCAGGGACCCAGTTTATAGCGTCCCACCCCCGAGCGCGGGGACCCAGTGTATAGCGCCTCATCCCCGAGCACGGGGACCCAGTGTATAGCGCCCCATCCCCGAGCGCAGGGACCCAGTTTATAGCGTCCCACCCCCGAGCGCGGGGACCCAGTGTATAGCGCCTCATCCCCGAGCACGGGGACCCAGTGTATAGCGCCCCACCCCCGAGCGCAGGGACCCAGTGTATAGCGCCTCATCCCCGAGCGCAGGGACCCAGTGTATAGCGCCCCACCCCCGAGTGCAGGGACCCAGTGTATAGCGCCCCACCCCCGAGTGCAGGGACCCAGTGTATAGCGCCCCACCCCCGAGCGCGGGGACCCAGTGTATAGCGCCCCACCCCCGAGTGCAGGGACCCAGTGTATAGCGCCCCACCCCCGAGCGCGGGGACCCAGTGTATAGCGCCCCATCCCCGAGCGCAGGGTCCCAGTGTATAGCGCCCCACCCCCGAGTGCAGGGACCCAGTGTATAGCGCCCCACCCCCGAGTGCAGGGACCCAGTGTATAGCGCCCCACCCCCGAGCGCGGGGACCCAGTGTATAGCGTCCCACCCCCGAGTGCAGGGACCCAGTGTATAGCGCCCCACCCCCGAGCGCGGGGACCCAGTGTATAGCGTCCCACCCCCGAGCGCAGGGACCCAGTGTATAGCGCCTCATCCCCGAGCGCAGGGACCCAGTGTATAGCGCCCCATCCCCGAGCGCAGGGACCCAGTGTATAGCGCCCCACCCCCGAGTGCAGGGACCCAGTGTATAGCGTCCCACCCCCGAGTGCAGGGACCCAGTGTATAGCGCCCCATCCCCGAGCGTGGAGTCCCAGTGTATAGCGCCCCACCCCCGAGCGTGGAGTCGCAGTGTATAGCGCCCCACCCCCGAGTGCAGGGACCCAGTGTATAGCGCCTCATCCCCGAGCGCAGGGACCCAGTGTATAGCGCACCATCCCCGAGCGCAGGGACCCAGTGTATAGCGCCCCATCCCCGAGCGCAGGGACCCAGTGTATAGCGCCCCACCCCCGAGTGCAGGGACCCAGTGTATAGCGCCCCACCCCCGAGCGCAGGGACCCAGTGTATAGCGTCCCATCCCCGAGCGCGGGGTCCCAGTGTATAGCGTCCCATCCCCGAGCGCAGGGACCCAGTGTATAGCGTCCCATCCCCGAGCGCAGGGACCCAGTGTATAGCGTCCCATCCCCGAGCGTGGGGTCCCAGTGTATAGCGTCCCATCCCCGAGCGCGGGGTCCCAGTGTATAGCGTCCCACCCCCGAGCACAGGGACCCAGTGTATAGCGTCCCATCCCCGAGCGTGGGGTCCCAGTGTATAGCGTCCCACCCCCGAGCGCGGGGACCCAGTGTATAGCGTCCCATCCCCGAGCGCGGGGACCCAGTGTATAGCGTCCCACCCCCGAGTGCAGGGACCCAGTGTATAGCGCCTCATCCCCGAGCGCAGGGACCCAGTGTATAGCGTCCCATCCCCGAGCGCGGGGACCCAGTGTATAGCGTCCCATCCCCGAGCGCGGGGTCCCAGTGTATAGCGTCCCATCCCCGAGCGCGGGGTCCCAGTGTATAGCGTCCCACCCCCGAGCACGGGGACCCAGTGTATAGCGTCCCATCCCCGAGCGTGGGGTCCCAGTGTATAGCGTCCCACCCCCGAGCGCGGGGACCCAGTGTATAGCGTCCCATCCCCGAGCGCGGGGACCCAGTGTATAGCGTCCCACCCCCGAGCGCAGGGACCCAGTGTATAGCGCCCCACCCCCGAGTGCGGGGACCCAGTGTATAGCGTCCCACCCCCGAGCGCGGGGACCCAGTGTATAGCGTCCCATCCCCGAGCGTGGGGTCCCAGTGTATAGCGCCCCATCCCCGAGCGCGGGGACCCAGTGTATAGCGCCCCATCCCCGAGCGTGGGGTCCCAGTGTATAGCGCCCCATCCCCGAGCGTGGGGTCCCAGTGTATAGCGCCCCATCCCCGAGCGCGGGGACCCAGTGTATAGCGCCCCATCCCCGAGCGCGGGGACCCAGTGTATAGCGCCTCATCCCCGAGCGTGGGGACCCAGTGTATAGCGCCTCATCCCCGAGCACGGGGTCCCAGTGTATAGCGCCCCATCTCCGAGTGCGGGGACCCAGTGTATAGCGCCCCATCCCCGAGCGCGGGGACCCAGTGTATAGCGGCCCACCCCCGAGCGTGGGGACCCCGAGTATAGCGCCCCATCCCTGAGCGTGGGGACCCCGAGTATAGCGCCCCATCCCCGAGCGTGGGGATCCAGAGTATAGCGCTTTCCTCAATTTATAGTTTCCTGCGTGTTCGGAGCTCCTTCCCCAATCGTCCTGCTGGTCGGTGACTATCTCGTATTTTGCTTCCAGCCTCTCCGCCCCGAGTGCCGCCATCCAGAAGCTGACCCGCGTGCGTGTGGTTGATAACAGTGCCCTGGGGACCTCCCCGTACCACCGTCCGCCGCGCTGCATCCACGTGTATAACAAGTCAGGGGTGGGGAAGGTCGGGGACACCATCCTGCTCGCCATCAAGGGGCAGAAGAAGAAGGCGCTCATCGTCGGCCAGAAGATGCCGGCCGCCTGCATGACGCCGCGCTTCGACTCCAACAATGTGGTGCTGATCGAGGACAATGGCAACCCCGTGGGCACCCGGATAAAGACCCCCATACCGGCCATGCTGCGGCGCGAGGATGGCAAGTACTCTAAAGTGCTGGCCATAGCCCAGACCTTACTGTGACCGGGTGATGGAGCCGCCCCGGAGCATGAAGACACGGACCCCGAGGACGAGCGGCGCCGGCACTGTGAACTCAGGACATCAATAATAAAGAGCAGCGGCTATTTCTACAGCTATGGCTCCGCCCCTTATTATATCCATAGACATCAATATGGAGGAAAGTATGTGCCCCCCACATCCACCTCCGGGGGCTTCTCTGTCCTCATCTACATCCATAGACATTAATATGGAGAAAGTATGTGCCCCCCACATCCACCTCCGGGGGCTTCTCTGTCCTCATCTACATCCATAGATATTAATATGGAGAAAGTATGTGCCCCCCACATCCACCTCCGGGGGCTTCTCTGTCCTCATCTACATCCATAGACATTAATATGGAGACAGTATGTGCCCCCCACATCCACCTCCGGGGGCTTCTCTGTCCTCATCTACATCCATAGACATTAATATGGAGAAAGTATGTGCCCCCCACATCCACTTCCGGGGGCTTCTCTGTCCTCATCTACATCCATAGACATTAATATGGAGACAGTATGTGCCCCCCACATCCTCCTCCGGGGGCTCCACTGTCCTCATCTACATCCATAGACATTAATATGGAGAAAGTATGTGCCCCCCACATCCTCCTCCGGGGGCTTCTCTGTCCTCATCTACATCCATAGACATTAATATGGAGAAAGTATGTGCCCCCCACATCCTCCTCCGGGGGCTTCTCTGTCCTCATCTACATCCATAGACATTAATATGGAGACAGTATGTGCCCCCCACATCCACCTCCGGGGGCTTCTCTGTCCTCATCTACATCCATAGACATTAATATGGAGACAGTATGTGCCCCCCACATCCACCTCCGGGGGCTTCTCTGTCCTCATCTACATCCATAGACATTAATATGGAGAAAGTATGTGCCCCCCACATCCACCTCCGGGGGCTTCTCTGTCCTCATCTACATCCATAGACATTAATATGGAGACAGTATGTGCCCCCCACATCCACCTCCGGGGGCTTCTCTGTCCTCATCTACATCCATAGACATTAATATGGAGAAAGTATGTGCCCCCCACATCCACTTCCGGGGGCTTCTCTGTCCTCATCTACATCCATAGACATTAATATGGAGACAGTATGTGCCCCCCACATCCTCCTCCGGGGGCTTCTCTGTCCTCATCTACATCCATAGACATTAATATGGAGAAAGTATGTGCCCCCCACATCCTCCTCCGGGGGCTCCACTGTCCTCATCTACATCCATAGACATTAATATGGAGAAAGTATGTGCCCCCCACATCCTCCTCCGGGGGCTTCTCTGTCCTCATCTACATCCATAGACATTAATATGGAGAAAGTATGTGCCCCCCACATCCTCCTCCGGGGGCTTCTCTGTCCTCATCTACATCCATAGACATTAATATGGAGAAATTATGTGCCCCCCACATCCACCTCCGGGGGCTTCTCTGTCCTCATCTACATCCATAGACATTAATATGGAGAAAGTATGTGCCCCCCACATCCTCCTCCGGGGGCTTCTCTGTCCTCATCTACATCCATAGACATTAATATGGAGAAAGTATGTGCCCCCCACATCCTCCTCC
Organism: Ranitomeya imitator; assembly: GCF_032444005.1. NCBI lineage: Eukaryota > Metazoa > Chordata > Amphibia > Anura > Dendrobatidae > Ranitomeya > Ranitomeya imitator. The sequence goes on along the minus strand of NC_091286.1, from coordinate 6,232,123 downwards.
GGGGGCTTCACTGTCCTCATCTACATCCATAGACATTAATATGGAGAAAGTATGTGCCCCCCACATCCACCTCCGGGGGCTTCACTGTCCTCATCTACATCCATAGACATCAATATGGAGACAGTATGTGCCCCCCACATCCACCTCCGGGGGCTTCTCTGTCCTCTACATCCATAGATATTAATATGGAGAAAGTATGTGCCCCCCACATCCTCCTCCGGGGGCTTCTCTGTCCTCATCTACATCCATAGACATTAATATGGAGAAAGTATGTGCCCCCCACATCCACCTCCGGGGGCTTCACTGTCCTCATCTACATCCATAGACATTAATATGGAGACAGTATGTGCCCCCCACATCCTCCTCCGGGGGCTTCTCTGTCCTCACCTACATCCATAGACATTAATATGGAGACAGTATGTGCCCCCCACATCCACCTCCGGGGGCTTCTCTGTCCTCATCTACACCCATAGACATTAATATGGAGAAAGTATGTGCCCCCCACATCCTCCGGGGGCTTCACTGTCCTCATCTACATCCATAGACATTAATATGGAGACAGTATGTGCCCCCCACATCCTCCTCCGGGGGCTTCACTGTCCTCATCTACATCTATAGACATTAATATGGAGAAAGTATGTGCCCCCACATCCTCCTCCGGGGGCTTCACTGTCCTCCTCTACATCCATAGACATTAATATGGAGACAGTATGTGCCCCCCACATCCATCTCCGGGGGCTTCACTGTCCTCATCTACATCCATAGACATTAATATGGAGAAAGTATGTGCCCCCCACATCCACCTCCGGGGGCTTCTCTGTCCTCATCTACATCCATAGACATTAATATGGAGAAAGTATGTGCCCCCCACATCCACCTCCGGGGGCTTCACTGTCCTCACCTACATCCATAGACATTAATATGGAGAAAGTATGTGCCCCCCACATCCTCCTCCGGGGGCTTCTCTGTCCTCATCTACATCCATAGACATTAATATGGAGACAGTATGTGCCCCCCACATCCTCCTCCGGGGGCTTCACTGTCCTCATCTACATCCATAGACATTAATATGGAGACAGTATGTGCCCCCCACATCCTCCTCCGGGGGCTTCACTGTCCTTATCTATATCCATAGACATTAATATGGAGAAAGTATGTGCCCCCCACATCCTCCTCCGGGGGCTTCACTGTCCTCATCTACATCCATAGACATTAATATGGAGACAGTATGTGCCCCCCACATCCTCCTCCGGAGGCTTCACTGTCCTCATCTACATCCATAGACATTAATATGGAGACAGTATGTGCCCCCACATCCTCCTCCGGGGGCTTCACTGTCCTCATCTACATCCATAGACATTAATATGGAGACAGTATGTGCCCCCCACATCCTCCTCCGGGGGCTTCTCTGTCCTCATCTACATCTATAGACATTAATATGGAGAAAGTATGTGCCCCCACATCCTCCTCCGGGGGCTTCACTGTCCTCCTCTACATCCATAGACATTAATATGGAGACAGTATGTGCCCCCACATCCTCCTCCGGGGGCTTCTCTGTCCTCATCTACATCAATAGACATTAATATGGAGAAAGTATGTGCCCCCCACATCCATCTCCGGGGGCTTCACTGTCCTCATCTACATCCATAGACATTAATATGGAGACAGTATGTGCCCCCCACATCCACCTCCGGGGGCTTCTCTGTCCTCATCTACATCAATAGACATTAATATGGAGAAAGTATGTGCCCCCCACATCCTCCTCCGTGGGCTTCTCTGTCCTCCATCTACATCCATAGACATTAATATGGAGACAGTATGTGCCCCCCACATCCACCTCCGGGGGCTTCTCTGTCCTCATCTACATCCATAGACATTAATATGGAGACAGTATGTGCCCCCCACATCCACCTCCGGGGGCTTCTCTGTCCTCATCTACATCCATAGACATTAATATGGAGACAGTATGTGCCCCCCACATCCTCCTCCGGGGGCTTCACTGTCCTCATCTACATCTATAGACATTAATATGGAGAAAGTATGTGCCCCCCACATCCTCCTCCGGGGGCTTCTCTGTCCTCATCTACATCCATAGACATTAATATGGAGACAGTATGTGCCCCCCACATCCTCCTCCGGGGGCTTCACTGTCCTCATCTACATCCATAGACATTAATATGGAGACAGTATGTGCCCCCCACATCCATCTCCGGGGGCTTCTCTGTCCTCATCTACATCCATAGACATTAATATGGAGAAAGTATGTGCCCCCCACATCCACCTCCGGGGGCTTCTCTGTCCTCATCTACATCCATAGACATTAATATGGAGAAAGTATGTGCCCCCCACATCCACCTCCGGGGGCTTCTCTGTCCTCATCTACATCCATAGACATTAATATGGAGACAGTATGTGCCCCCCACATCCACCTCCGGGGGCTTCACTGTCCTCATCTACATCTATAGACATTAATATGGAGAAAGTATGTGCCCCCCACATCCTCCTCCGGGGGCTTCACTGTCCTCATCTACATCCATAGACATTAATATGGAGAAAGTATGTGCCCCCCACATCCTCCTCCGGGGGCTTCTCTGTCCTCATCTACATCCATAGACATTAATATGGAGAAAGTATGTGCCCCCCACATCCTCCTCCGGGGGCTTCTCTGTCCTCATCTACATCCATAGACATTAATATGGAGAAAGTATGAGCCCCCCACATCCTCCTCCGGGGGCTTCACTGTCCTCATCTACATCCATAGACATTAATATGGAGAAATTATGTGCCCCCCACATCCACCTCCGGGGGCTTCTCTGTCCTCATCTACATCCATAGACATTAATATGAAGAAAGTATGTGCCCCCCACATCCTCCTCCGGGGGCTTCTCTGTCCTCATCTACATCCATAGACATTAATATGGAGAAAGTATGTGCCCCCCACATCCTCCTCCGGGGGCTTCACTGTCCTCATCTACATCCATAGACATTAATATGGAGAAAGTATGTGCCCCCCACATCCACCTCCGGGGGCTTCACTGTCCTCATCTACATCCATAGACATCAATATGGAGACAGTATGTGCCCCCCACATCCTCCTCCAGGGGCTTCTCTGTCCTCTACATCCATAGATATTAATATGGAGAAAGTATGTGCCCACCACATCCACCTCCGGGGGCTTCTCTGTCCTCATCTACACCCATAGACATTAATATGGAGAAAGTATGTGCCCCCCACATCCTCCTCCGGGGGCTTCACTGTCCTCATCTACATCTATAGACATTAATATGGAGAAAGTATGTGCCCCCACATCCTCCTCCGGGGGGCTTCACTGTCCTCATCTACATCCATAGACATTAATATGGAGAAAGTATGTGCCCCCCACATCCTCCTCCGGGGGCTTCACTGTCCTCATCTACATCCATAGACATTAATATGGAGAAAGTATGTGCCCCCCACATCCTCCTCCGGGGGCTTCACTGTCCTCCTCTACATCCATAGACATTAATATGGAGACAGTATGTGCCCCCCACATCCATCTCCGGGGGCTTCACTGTCCTCATCTACATCCATAGACATTAATATGGAGAAAGTATGTGCCCCCCACATCCACCTCCGGGGGCTTTTCTGTCCTCATCTACATCCATAGACATTAATATGGAGAAAGTATGTGCCCCCCACATCCACCTCCGGGGGCTTCACTGTCCTCACCTACATCCATAGACATTAATATGGAGAAAGTATGTGCCCCCCACATCCACCTCCGGGGGCTTCACTGTCCTCATCTACATCCATAGACATTAATATGGAGACAGTATGTGCCCCCCACATCCTCCTCCGGGGGCTTCTCTGTCCTCATCTACATCCATAGACATTAATATGGAGAAAGTATGTGCCCCCCACATCCTCCTCCGGGGGCTTCTCTGTCCTCATCTACATCCATAGACATTAATATGGAGACAGTATGTGCCCCCCACATCCACCTCCGGGGGCTTCACTGTCCTCATCTACATCCATAGACATTAATATGGAGACAGTATGTGCCCCCCACATCCACCTCCGGGGGCTTCTCTGTCCTCTACATCCATAGACATTAATATGGAGACAGTATGTGCCCCCCACATCCTCCTCCGGGGGCTTCTCTGTCCTCATCTACATCCATAGACATTAATATGGAGAAAGTATGTGCCCCCCACATCCTCCTCCGGGGGCTTCACTGTCCTCATCTACATCCATAGACATTAATATGGAGACAGTATGTGCCCCCCACATCCTCCTCCGGGGGCTTCACTGTGCTCATCTACATCCATAGACATTAATATGGAGACAGTATGTGCCCCCCACATCCTCCTCCGGGGGCTTCACTGTCCTTATCTATATCCATAGACATTAATATGGAGAAAGTATGTGCCCCCCACATCCTCCTCCGGGGGCTTCACTGTCCTTATCTATATCCATAGACATTAATATGGAGAAAGTATGTGCCCCCCACATCCTCCTCCGGGGGCTTCACTGTCCTCATCTACATCCATAGACATTAATATGGAGACAGTATGTGCCCCCCACATCCTCCTCCGGGGGCTTCACTGTGCTCATCTACATCCATAGACATTAATATGGAGACAGTATGTGCCCCCCACATCCTCCTCCGGGGGCTTCACTGTCCTTATCTATATCCATAGACATTAATATGGAGAAAGTATGTGCCCCCCACATCCTCCTCCGGGGGCTTCACTGTCCTCATCTACATCCATAGACATTAATATGGAGACAGTATGTGCCCCCCACATCCTCCTCCGGGGGCTTCACTGTCCTCATCTACATCTATAGACATTAATATGGAGAAAGTATGTGCCCCCACATCCTCCTCCGGGGGCTTCACTGTCCTCCTCTACATCCATAGACATTAATATGGAGACAGTATGTGCCCCCCACATCCATCTCCGGGGGCTTCACTGTCCTCATCTACATCCATAGACATTAATATGGAGAAAGTATGTGCCCCCCACATCCACCTCCGGGGGCTTCTCTGTCCTCATCTACATCAATAGACATTAATATGGAGAAAGTATGTGCCCCCCACATCCTCCTCCGGGGGCTTCACTGTCCTCATCTACATCCATAGACATTAATATGGAGACAGTATGTGCCCCCCACATCCACCTCCGGGGGCTTCTCTGTCCTCATCTACATCCATAGACATTAATATGGAGACAGTATGTGCCCCCAACATCATCCTCCGGGGGCTTCACTGTCCTCATCTACATCTATAGACATTAATATGGAGAAAGTATGTGCCCCCCACATCCATCTCCGGGGGCTTCTCTGTCCTCATCTACATCCATAGACATTAATATGGAGAAAGTATGTGCCCCCCACATCCTCCTCCGGGGGCTTCACTGTCCTCATCTACATCCATAGACATTAATATGGAGACAGTATGTGCCCCCCACATCCACCTCCGGGGGCTTCTCTGTCCTCATCTACATCCATAGACATTAATATGGAGAAAGTATGTGCCCCCCACATCCACTTCCGGGGGCTTCTCTGTCCTCATCTACATCCATAGACATTAATATGGAGACAGTATGTGCCCCCCACATCCTCCTCCGGGGGCTCCACTGTCCTCATCTACATCCATAGACATTAATATGGAGACAGTATGTGCCCCCCACATCCTCCTCCGGGGGCTCCACTGTCCTCATCTACATCCATAGACATTAATATGGAGAAAGTATGTGCCCCCCACATCCTCCTCCGGGGGCTTCACTGTCCTCATCTACATCCATAGACATTAATATGGAGACAGTATGTGCCCCCCACATCCACCTCCGGGGGCTTCTCTGTCCTCATCTACATCCATAGACATTAATATGGAGAAAGTATGTGCCCCCCACATCCTCCTCCGGGGGCTTCTCTGTCCTCATCTACATCCATAGACATTAATATGGAGACAGTATGTGCCCCCCACATCCACTTCCGGGGGCTTCTCTGTCCTCATCTACATCCATAGACATTAATATGGAGACAGTATGTGCCCCCCACATCCTCCTCCGGGGGCTCCACTGTCCTCATCTACATCCATAGACATTAATATGGAGACAGTATGTGCCCCCCACATCCTCCTCCGGGGGCTTCACTGTCCTCATCTACATCCATAGACATTAATATGGAGAAAGTATGTGCCCCCACATCCTCCTCCGGGGGCTTCACTGTCCTCCTCTACATCCATAGACATTAATATGGAGACAGTATGTGCCCCCCACATCCATCTCCGGGGGCTTCACTGTCCTCATCTACATCCATAGACATTAATATGGAGAAAGTATGTGCCCCCCACATCCTCCTCCGGGGGCTCCACTGTCCTCATCTACATCCATAGACATTAATATGGAGACAGTATGTGCCCCCCACATCCATCTCCGGGGGCTTCACTGTCCTCATCTACATCCATAGACATTAATATGGAGACAGTATGTGCCCCCCACATCCTCCTCCGGGGGCTCCACTGTCCTCATCTACATCCATAGACATTAATATGGAGACAGTATGTGCCCCCCACATCCTCCTCCGGGGGCTTCACTGTCCTCATCTACATCTATAGACATTAATATGGAGAAAGTATGTGCCCCCACATCCTCCTCCGGGGGCTTCACTGTCCTCCTCTACATCCATAGACATTAATATGGAGACAGTATGTGCCCCCCACATCCATCTCCGGGGGCTTCACTGTCCTCATCTACATCCATAGACATTAATATGGAGAAAGTATGTGCCCCCCACATCCTCCTCCGGGGGCTTCACTGTCCTCATCTACATCCATAGACATTAATATGGAGACAGTATGTGCCCCCCACATCCATCTCCGGGGGCTTCACTGTCCTCATCTACATCCATAGACATTAATATGGAGAAAGTATGTGCCCCCCACATCCACCTCCGGGGGCTTCACTGTCCTCATCTACATCCATAGACATTAATATGGAGAAAGTATGTGCCCCCCACATCCTCCTCCGGGGGCTTCACTGTCCTCATCTACATCCATAGACATTAATATGGAGACAGTATGTGCCCCCCACATCCACCTCCGGGGGCTTCTCTGTCCTCATCTACATCCATAGACATTAATATGGAGACAGTATGTGCCCCCAACATCATCCTCCGGGGGCTTCACTGTCCTCATCTACATCTATAGACATTAATATGGAGAAAGTATGTGCCCCCTACATCCACCTCCGGGGGCTTCTCTGTCCTCATCTACATCCATAGACATTAATATGGAGACAGTATGTGCCCCCAACATCCACCTCCGGGGGCTTCACTGTCCTCATCTACATCTATAGACATTAATATGGAGAAAGTATGTGCCCCCCACATCCTCCTCCGGGGGCTTCACTGTCCTCATCTACATCCATAGACATTAATATGGAGAAAGTATGTGCCCCCCACATCCTCCTCCGGGGGCTTCTCTGTCCTCATCTACATCCATAGACATTAATATGGAGACAGTATGTGCCCCCCACATCCTCCTCCGGGGGCTTCACTGTCCTCATCTACATCTATAGACATTAATATGGAGAAAGTATGTGCCCCCCACATCCATCTCCGGGGGCTTCACTGTCCTCATCTACATCTATAGACATTAATATGGAGAAAGTATGTGCCCCCCACATCCACCTCCGGGGGCTTCACTGTCCTCATCTACATCTATAGACATTAATATGGAGAAAGTATGTGCCCCCCACATCCTCCTCCGGGGGCTTCACTGTCCTCATCTACATCCATAGACATTAATATGGAGAAAGTATGTGCCCCCCACATCCTCCTCCGGGGGCTTCACTGTCCTCATCTACATCTATAGACATTAATATGGAGAAAGTATGTGCCCCCCACATCCTCCTCCGGGGGCTTCACTGTCCTCATCTACATCTATAGACATTAATATGGAGAAAGTATGTGCCCCCCACATCCTCCTCCGGGGGCTTCACTGTCCTCATCTACATCCATAGACATTAATATGGAGACAGTATGTGCCCCCCACATCCTCCTCCGGGGGCTTCACTGTCCTCATCTACATCTATAGACATTAATATGGAGAAAGTATGTGCCCCCCACATCCATCTCCGGGGGCTTCACTGTCCTCATCTACATCTATAGACATTAATATGGAGAAAGTATGTGCCCCCCACATCCACCTCCGGGGGCTTCTCTGTCCTCATCTACATCCATAGACATTAATATGGAGACAGTATGTGCCCCCCACATCCTCCTCCGGGGGCTTCACTGTCCTCATCTACATCTATAGACATTAATATGGAGAAAGTATGTGCCCCCCACATCCATCTCCGGGGGCTTCACTGTCCTCATCTACATCCATAGACATTAATATGGAGAAAGTATGTGCCCCCCACATCCTCCTCCGGGGGCTTCTCTGTCCTCATCTACATCCATAGACATTAATATGGAGACAGTATGTGCCCCCCACATCCATCTCCGGGGGCTTCACTGTCCTCATCTACATCCATAGACATTAATATGGAGAAAGTATGTGCCCCCCACATCCTCCTCCGGGGGCTTCACTGTCCTCATCTACATCCATTGACATTAATATGGAGAAAGTATGTGCCCCCCCATCCTCCTCCGGGGGCTTCTCTGTCCTCATCTACATCCATAGACATTAATATGGAGAAAGTATGTGCCCCCCACATCCTCCTCCGGGGGCTTCACTGTCCTCATCTACATCCATAGACATTAATATGGAGAAAGTATGTGCCCCCCCATCCTCCTCCGGGGGCTTCTCTGTCCTCATCTACATCCATAGACATTAATATGGAGAAAGTATGTGCCCCCCACATCCTCCTCCGGGGGCTTCACTGTCCTCATCTACATCCATAGACATTAATATGGAGAAAGTATGTGCCCCCCACATCCACCTCCGGGGGCTTCACTGTCCTCATCTACATCCATAGACATTAATATGGAGACAGTATGTGCCCCCCACATCCTCCTCCGGGGGCTTCTCTGTCCTCATCTACATCCATAGACATTAATATGGAGAAAGTATGTGCCCCCCCACATCCTCCTCCGGGGGCTTCACTGTCCTCATCTACATCCATAGACATTAATATGGAGACAGTATGTGCCCCCCACATCCTCCTCCGGGGGCTTCTCTGTCCTCATCTACATCCATAGACATTAATATGGAGAAAGTATGTGCCCCCCACATCCTCCTCCGGGGGCTTCACTGTCCTCATCTACATCCATAGACATTAATATGGAGAAAGTATGTGCCCTCCACATCCACCTCCGGGGGCTTCACTGTCCTCATCTACATCCATAGACATTAATATGGAGAAAGTATGTGCCCCCCACATCCACCTCCGGGGGCTTCACTGTCCTCATCTACATCCATAGACATTAATATGGAGAAAGTATGTGCCCCCACATCCTCCTCCGGGGGCTTCTCTGTCCTCTACATCCATAGACATTAATATGGAGAAAGTATGTGCCCCCCACATCCTCCTCCGGGGGCTTCACTGTCCTCATCTACATCCATAGACATTAATATGGAGAAAGTATGTGCCCCCCACATCCACCTCCGGGGGCTTCACTGTCCTCATCTACATCCATAGACATTAATATGGAGAAAGTATGTGCCCCCCACATCCTCCTCCGGGGGCTTCTCTGTCCTCATCTACATCCATAGACATTAATATGGAGAAAGTATGTGCCCCCCACATCCTCCTCCGGGGGCTTCTCTGTCCTCATCTACATCCATAGACATTAATATGGAGAAAGTATGTGCCCCCCACATCCTCCTCCGGGGGCTTCTCTGTCCTCATCTACATCCATAGACATTAATATGGAGAAAGTATGTGCCCCCCACATCCTCCTCCGGGGGCTTCACTGTCCTCATCTACATCCATAGACATTAATATGGAGAAAGTATGTGCCCCCCACATCCTCCTCCGGGGGCTTCTCTGTCCTCATCTACATCCATAGACATTAATATGGAGAAAGTATGTGCCCCCCACATCCTCCTCCGGGGGCTTCTCTGTCCTCATCTACATCCATAGACATTAATATGGAGAAAGTATGTGCCCCCCACATCCACCTCCGGGGGCTTCACTGTCCTCATCTACATCCATAGACATTAATATGGAGAAAGTATGTGCCCCCCACATCCTCCTCCGGGGGCTTCACTGTCCTCATCTACATCCATAGACATTAATATGGAGAAAGTATGTGCCCCCCACATCCACCTCCAGGGGCTTCACTGTCCTCATCTACATCCATAGACATTAATATGGAGACAGTATGTGCCCCCCACATCCTCCTCCGGGGGCTTCACTGTCCTCATCTACATCCATAGACATTAATATGGAGAAAGTATGTGCCCCCCACATCCTCCTCCGGGGGCTTCACTGTCCTCATCTACATCCATAGACATTAATATGGAGAAAGTATGTGCCCCCCACATCCACCTCCGGGGGCTTCACTGTCCTCATCTACATCCATAGACATTAATATGGAGACAGTATGTGCCCCCCACATCCTCCTCCGGGGGCTTCTCTGTCCTCATCTACATCCATAGACATTAATATGGAGACAGTATGTGCCCCCCACATCCTCCTCCGGGGGCTTCACTGTCCTCATCTACATCCATAGACATTAATATGGAGAAAGTATGTGCCCCCCACATCCACCTCCGGGGGCTTCACTGTCCTCATCTACATCCATAGACATTAATATGGAGAAAGTATGTGCCCCCCACATCCTCCTCCGGGGGCTTCACTGTCCTCATCTACATCCATAGACATTAATATGGAGACAGTATGTGCCCCCCACATCCTCCTCCGGGGGCTTCTCTGTCCTCATCTACATCCATAGACATTAATATGGAGAAAGTATGTGCCCCCCACATCCTCCTCCGGGGGCTTCTCTGTCCTCATCTACATCCATAGACATTAATATGGAGAAAGTATGTGCCCCCCACATCCTCCTCCGGGGGCTTCACTGTCCTCATCTACATCCATAGACATTAATATGGAGAAAGTATGTGCCCCCCACATCCACCTCCGGGGGCTTCACTGTCCTCATCTACATCCATAGACATTAATATGGAGAAAGTATGTGCCCCCCACATCCTCCTCCGGGGGCTTCTCTGTCCTCATCTACATCCATAGACATTAATATGGAGAAAGTATGTGCCCCCCACATCCACCTCCGGGGGCTTCACTGTCCTCATCTACATCCATAGACATTAATATGGAGAAAGTATGTGCCCCCCACATCCTCCTCCGGGGGCTTCACTGTCCTCATCTACATCCATAGACATTAATATGGAGACAGTATGTGCCCCCCACATCCTCCTCCGGGGGCTTCTCTGTCCTCATCTACATCCATAGACATTAATATGGAGAAAGTATGTGCCCCCCACATCCTCCTCCGGGGGCTTCACTGTCCTCATCTACATCCATAGACATTAATATGGAGAAAGTATGTGCCCTCCACATCCACCTCCGGGGGCTTCACTGTCCTCATCTACATCCATAGACATTAATATGGAGAAAGTATGTGCCCCCCACATCCACCTCCGGGGGCTTCACTGTCCTCATCTACATCCATAGACATTAATATGGAGAAAGTATGTGCCCCCACATCCTCCTCCGGGGGCTTCTCTGTCCTCTACATCCATAGACATTAATATGGAGAAAGTATGTGCCCCCCACATCCTCCTCCGGGGGCTTCACTGTCCTCATCTACATCCATAGACATTAATATGGAGAAAGTATGTGCCCCCCACATCCACCTCCGGGGGCTTCACTGTCCTCATCTACATCCATAGACATTAATATGGAGACAGTATGTGCCCCCCACATCCTCCTCCGGGGGCTTCTCTGTCCTCATCTACATCCATAGACATTAATATGGAGAAAGTATGTGCCCCCCACATCCTCCTCCGGGGGCTTCTCTGTCCTCATCTACATCCATAGACATTAATATGGAGAAAGTATGTGCCCCCCACATCCTCCTCCGGGGGCTTCTCTGTCCTCATCTACATCCATAGACATTAATATGGAGAAAGTATGTGCCCCCCACATCCTCCTCCGGGGGCTTCACTGTCCTCATCTACATCCATAGACATTAATATGGAGAAAGTATGTGCCCCCCACATCCTCCTCCGGGGGCTTCTCTGTCCTCATCTACATCCATAGACATTAATATGGAGAAAGTATGTGCCCCCCACATCCTCCTCCGGGGGCTTCTCTGTCCTCATCTACATCCATAGACATTAATATGGAGAAAGTATGTGCCCCCCACATCCACCTCCGGGGGCTTCACTGTCCTCATCTACATCCATAGACATTAATATGGAGAAAGTATGTGCCCCCCACATCCACCTCCAGGGGCTTCACTGTCCTCATCTACATCCATAGACATTAATATGGAGACAGTATGTGCCCCCCACATCCTCCTCCGGGGGCTTCACTGTCCTCATCTACATCCATAGACATTAATATGGAGAAAGTATGTGCCCCCCACATCCTCCTCCGGGGGCTTCTCTGTCCTCATCTACATCCATAGACATTAATATGGAGACAGTATGTGCCCCCCACATCCTCCTCCGGGGGCTTCACTGTCCTCATCTACATCCATAGACATTAATATGGAGAAAGTATGTGCCCCCCACATCCACCTCCGGGGGCTTCACTGTCCTCATCTACATCCATAGACATTAATATGGAGAAAGTATGTGCCCCCCACATCCTCCTCCGGGGGCTTCTCTGTCCTCATCTACATCCATAGACATTAATATGGAGAAAGTATGTGCCCCCCACATCCACCTCCGGGGGCTTCTCTGTCCTCATCTACATCCATAGACATTAATATGGAGACAGTATGTGCCCCCCACATCCTCCTCCGGGGGCTTCACTGTCCTCATCTACATCCATAGACATTAATATGGAGAAAGTATGTGCCCCCCACATCCTCCTCCGGGGGCTTCACTGTCCTCATCTACATCCATAGACATTAATATGGAGAAAGTATGTGCCCCCCACATCCTCCTCCGGGGGCTTCTCTGTCCTCATCTACATCCATAGACATTAATATGGAGACAGTATGTGCCCCCCACATCCTCCTCCGGGGGCTTCACTGTCCTCATCTACATCCATAGACATTAATATGGAGAAAGTATGTGCCCCCCACATCCACCTCCGGGGGCTTCACTGTCCTCATCTACATCCATAGACATTAATATGGAGAAAGTATGTGCCCCCCACATCCACCTCCGGGGGCTTTTCTGTCCTCATCTACATCCATAGACATTAATATGGAGAAAGTATGTGCCCCCACATCCACCTCCGGGGGCTTCTCTATCCTCATCTACATCCATAGACATTAATATGGAGAAAGTATGTGCCCCCCACATCCTCCTCCGGGGGCTTCTCTATCCTCATCTACATCCATAGACATTAATATGGAGAAAGTATGTGCCCCCCACATCCTCCTCCGGGGGCTTCACTGTCCTCATCTACATCCATAGACATTAATATGGAGAAAGTATGTGCCCCCCACATCCTCCTCCGGGGGCTTCTCTATCCTCATCTACATCCATAGACATTAATATGGAGAAAGTATGTGCCCCCCACATCCTCCTCCGGGGGCTTCACTGTCCTCATCTACATCCATAGACATTAATATGGAGACAGTATGTGCCCCCCACATCCACCTCCGGGGGCTTCACTGTCCTCATCTACATCCATAGACATTAATATGGAGAAAGTATGTGCCCCCCACATCCTCCTCCGGGGGCTTCTCTGTACTCATCTACATCCATAGACATTAATATGGAGAAAGTATGTGCCCCCCACATCCTCCTCCGGGGGCTTCACTGTCCTCATCTACATCCATAGACATTAATATGGAGAAAGTATGTGCCCCCCACATCCTCCTCCGGGGGCTTCTCTGTACTCATCTACATCCATAGACATTAATATGGAGAAAGTATGTGCCCCCCACATCCTCCTCCGGGGGCTTCTCTGTACTCATCTACATCCATAGACATTAATATGGAGACAGTATGTGCCCCCCACATCCTCCTCCGGGGGCTTCACTGTCCTCATCTACATCCATAGACATTAATATGGAGACAGTATGTGCCCCCCACATCCACCTCCGGGGGCTTCACTGTCCTCATCTACATCCATAGACATTAATATGGAGAAAGTATGTTCCCCCCACATCCACCTCCGGGGGCTTCACTGTCCTCATCTACATCCATAGACATTAATATGGAGAAAGTATGTGCCCCCCACATCCTCCTCCGGGGGCTTCTCTGTCCTCATCTACATCCATAGACATTAATATGGAGAAAGTATGTGCCCCCCACATCCTCCTCCGGGGGCTTCTCTGTACTCATCTACATCCATAGACATTAATATGGAGACAGTATGTGCCCCCCACATCCACCTCCGGGGGCTTCACTGTCCTCATCTACATCCATAGACATTAATATGGAGAAAGTATGTTCCCCCCACATCCACCTCCGGGGGCTTCTCTGTACTCATCTACATCCATAGACATTAATATGGAGAAAGTATGTTCCCCCCACATCCTCCTCCGGGGGCTTCACTGTCCTCATCTACATCCATAGACATTAATATGGAGAAAGTATGTGCCCCCCACATCCTCCTCCGGGGACTTCACTGTCCTCATCTACATCCATAGACATTAATATGGAGAAAGTATGTGCCCCCCACATCCACCTCCGGGGGCTTCTCTGTCCTCATCTACATCCATAGACATTAATATGGAGACAGTATGTGCCCCCCACATCCTCCTCCGGGGGCTTCTCTGTCCTCATCTACATCCATAGACATTAATATGGAGACAGTATGTGCCCCCCACATCCACCTCCGGGGGCTTCACTGTCCTCATCTACATCCATTGACATTAATATGGAGAAAGTATGTGCCCCCCACATCCTCCTCCGGGGGCTTCTCTGTCCTCATCTACATCCATAGACATTAATATGGAGACAGTATGTGCCCCCCACATCCTCCTCCGGGGGCTTCTCTGTCCTCATCTACATCCATTGACATTAATATGGAGAAAGTATGTGCCCCCCACATCCTCCTCCGGGGGCTTCTCTGTCCTCATCTACATCCATAGACATTAATATGGAGAAAGTATGTGCCCCCCACATCCACCTCCGGGGGCTTCTCTGTCCTCATCTACATCCATAGACATTAATATGGAGAAAGTATGTGCCCCCCACATCCACCTCCGGGGGCTTCACTGTCCTCATCTACATCCATTGACATTAATATGGAGACAGTATGTGCCCCCCACATCCTCCTCCGGGGGCTTCACTGTCCTCATCTACATCCATAGACATTAATATGGAGAAAGTATGTGCCCCCCACATCCTCCTCCGGGGGCTTCTCTGTCCTCATCTACATCCATAGACATTAATATGGAGAAAGTATGTGCCCCCCACATCCTCCTCCGGGGGCTTCTCTGTCCTCATCTACATCCATAGACATTAATATGGAGAAAGTATGTGCCCCCCACATCCTCCTCCGGGGGCTTCACTGTCCTCATCTACATCCATAGACATTAATATGGAGAAAGTATGTGCCCCCCACATCCACCTCCGGGGGCTTCACTGTCCTCATCTACATCCATAGACATCAATATGGAGACAGTATGTGCCCCCCACATCCTCCTCCGGGGGCTTCTCTGTCCTCTACATCCATAGATATTAATATGGAGAAAGTATGTGCCCACCACATCCACCTCCGGGGGCTTCTCTGTCCTCATCTACACCCATAGACATTAATATGGAGAAAGTATGTGCCCCCCACATCCTCCTCCGGGGGCTTCACTGTCCTCATCTACATCTATAGACATTAATATGGAGAAAGTATGTGCCCACCACATCCACCTCCGGGGGCTTCTCTGTCCTCATCTACACCCATAGACATTAATATGGAGAAAGTATGTGCCCCCCACATCCTCCTCCGGGGGCTTCACTGTCCTCATCTACATCTATAGACATTAATATGGAGAAAGTATGTGCCCCCACATCCTCCTCCGGGGGGCTTCACTGTCCTCATCTACATCCATAGACATTAATATGGAGAAAGTATGTGCCCCCCACATCCTCCTCCGGGGGCTTCACTGTCCTCATCTACATCCATAGACATTAATATGGAGAAAGTATGTGCCCCCCACATCCTCCTCCGGGGGCTTCACTGTCCTCCTCTACATCCATAGACATTAATATGGAGACAGTATGTGCCCCCCACATCCATCTCCGGGGGCTTCACTGTCCTCATCTACATCCATAGACATTAATATGGAGAAAGTATGTGCCCCCCACATCCACCTCCGGGGGCTTCTCTGTCCTCATCTACATCCATAGACATTAATATGGAGAAAGTATGTGCCCCCCACATCCACCTCCGGGGGCTTCACTGTCCTCACCTACATCCATAGACATTAATATGGAGAAAGTATGTGCCCCCTACATCCTCCTCCGGGGGCTTCACTGTCCTCATCTACATCCATAGACATTAATATGGAGACAGTATGTGCCCCCCACATCCTCCTCCGGGGGCTTCACTGTCCTCATCTACATCCATAGACATTAATATGGAGAAAGTATGTGCCCCCCACATCCTCCTCCGGGGGCTTCTCTGTCCTCATCTACATCCATAGACATTAATATGGAGAAAGTATGTGCCCCCCACATCCTCCTCCGGGGGCTTCTCTGTCCTCATCTACATCCATAGACATTAATATGGAGACAGTATGTGCCCCCCACATCCACCTCCGGGGGCTTCACTGTCCTCATCTACATCCATAGACATTAATATGGAGACAGTATGTGCCCCCCACATCCACCTCCGGGGGCTTCTCTGTCCTCTACATCCATAGACATTAATATGGAGACAGTATGTGCCCCCCACATCCTCCTCCGGGGGCTTCACTGTCCTCATCTACATCCATAGACATTAATATGGAGACAGTATGTGCCCCCCACATCCTCCTCCGGGGGCTTCACTGTCCTCATCTACATCTATAGACATTAATATGGAGAAAGTATGTGCCCCCACATCCTCCTCCGGGGGCTTCACTGTCCTCCTCTACATCCATAGACATTAATATGGAGACAGTATGTGCCCCCCACATCCATCTCCGGGGGCTTCACTGTCCTCATCTACATCCATAGACATTAATATGGAGAAAGTATGTGCCCCCCACATCCACCTCCGGGGGCTTCTCTGTCCTCATCTACATCTATAGACATTAATATGGAGAAAGTATGTGCCCCCCACATCCATCTCCGGGGGCTTCTCTGTCCTCATCTACATCCATAGACATTAATATGGAGAAAGTATGTGCCCCCCACATCCTCCTCCGGGGGCTTCACTGTCCTCATCTACATCCATAGACATTAATATGGAGAAAGTATGTGCCCCCCACATCCACCTCCGGGGGCTTCTCTGTCCTCATCTACATCCATAGACATTAATATGGAGAAAGTATGTGCCCCCCACATCCACTTCCGGGGGCTTCTCTGTCCTCATCTACATCCATAGACATTAATATGGAGACAGTATGTGCCCCCCACATCCTCCTCCGGGGGCTCCACTGTCCTCATCTACATCCATAGACATTAATATGGAGACAGTATGTGCCCCCCACATCCTCCTCCGGGGGCTTCACTGTCCTCATCTACATCTATAGACATTAATATGGAGAAAGTATGTGCCCCCACATCCTCCTCCGGGGGCTTCACTGTCCTCCTCTACATCCATAGACATTAATATGGAGACAGTATGTGCCCCCCACATCCATCTCCGGGGGCTTCACTGTCCTCATCTACATCCATAGACATTAATATGGAGAAAGTATGTGCCCCCCACATCCACCTCCGGGGGCTTCACTGTCCTCATCTACATCCATAGACATTAATATGGAGAAAGTATGTGCCCCCCACATCCTCCTCCGGGGGCTTCACTGTCCTCATCTACATCCATAGACATTAATATGGAGACAGTATGTGCCCCCCACATCCATCTCCGGGGGCTTCACTGTCCTCATCTACATCCATAGACATTAATATGGAGAAAGTATGTGCCCCCCACATCCACCTCCGGGGGCTTCACTGTCCTCATCTACATCCATAGACATTAATATGGAGAAAGTATGTGCCCCCCACATCCTCCTCCGGGGGCTTCACTGTCCTCATCTACATCCATAGACATTAATATGGAGACAGTATGTGCCCCCCACATCCACCTCCGGGGGCTTCTCTGTCCTCATCTACATCCATAGACATTAATATGGAGACAGTATGTGCCCCCAACATCATCCTCCGGGGGCTTCACTGTCCTCATCTACATCTATAGACATTAATATGGAGAAAGTATGTGCCCCCTACATCCACCTCCGGGGGCTTCTCTGTCCTCATCTACATCCATAGACATTAATATGGAGACAGTATGTGCCCCCAACATCATCCTCCGGGGGCTTCACTGTCCTCATCTACATCCATAGACATTAATATGGAGAAAGTATGTGCCCCCCACATCCACCTCCGGGGGCTTCTCTGTCCTCATCTACATCCATAGACATTAATATGGAGACAGTATGTGCCCCCCACATCCTCCTCCGGGGGCTTCACTGTCCTCATCTACATCCATAGACATTAATATGGAGAAAGTATGTGCCCCCCACATCCTCCTCCGGGGGCTTCACTGTCCTCATCTACATCTATAGACATTAATATGGAGAAAGTATGTGCCCCCCACATCCTCCTCCGGGGGCTTCACTGTCCTCATCTACATCCATAGACATTAATATGGAGACAGTATGTGCCCCCCACATCCTCCTCCGGGGGCTTCACTGTCCTCATCTACATCTATAGACATTAATATGGAGAAAGTATGTGCCCCCCACATCCATCTCCGGGGGCTTCACTGTCCTCATCTACATCTATAGACATTAATATGGAGAAAGTATGTGCCCCCCACATCCTCCTCCGGGGGCTTCTCTGTCCTCATCTACATCCATAGACATTAATATGGAGACAGTATGTGCCCCCCACATCCTCCTCCGGGGGCTTCACTGTCCTCATCTACATCTATAGACATTAATATGGAGAAAGTATGTGCCCCCCACATCCATCTCCGGGGGCTTCACTGTCCTCATCTACATCCATAGACATTAATATGGAGAAAGTATGTGCCCCCCACATCCTCCTCCGGGGGCTTCTCTGTCCTCATCTACATCCATAGACATTAATATGGAGACAGTATGTGCCCCCCACATCCTCCTCCGGGGGCTTCTCTGTCCTCATCTACATCCATAGACATTAATATGGAGAAAGTATGTGCCCCCCACATCCTCCTCCGGGGGCTTCTCTGTCCTCATCTACATCCATAGACATTAATATGGAGAAAGTATGTGCCCCCCACATCCACCTCCGGGGGCTTCACTGTCCTCATCTACATCCATAGACATTAATATGGAGACAGTATGTGCCCCCCACATCCTCCTCCGGGGGCTTCACTGTCCTCATCTACATCCATTGACATTAATATGGAGAAAGTATGTGCCCCCCCATCCTCCTCCGGGGGCTTCTCTGTCCTCATCTACATCCATAGACATTAATATGGAGAAAGTATGTGCCCCCCACATCCACCTCCGGGGGCTTCACTGTCCTCATCTACATCCATAGACATTAATATGGAGAAAGTATGTGCCCCCCACATCCACCTCCGGGGGCTTCTCTGTCCTCATCTACATCCATTGACATTAATATGGAGAAAGTATGTGCCCCCCCATCCTCCTCCGGGGGCTTCTCTGTCCTCATCTACATCCATAGACATTAATATGGAGACAGTATGTGCCCCCCACATCCTCCTCCGGGGGCTTCTCTGTCCTCATCTACATCCATAGACATTAATATGGAGACAGTATGTGCCCCCCACATCCACCTCCGGGGGCTTCACTGTCCTCATCTACATCCATAGACATTAATATGGAGAAAGTATGTGCCCCCCCACATCCTCCTCCGGGGGCTTCACTGTCCTCATCTACATCCATAGACATTAATATGGAGACAGTATGTGCCCCCCACATCCTCCTCCGGGGGCTTCTCTGTCCTCATCTACACCCATAGACATTAATATGGAGACAGTATGTGCCCCCCACATCCTCCTCCGGGGGCTTCACTGTCCTCATCTACATCCATAGACATTAATATGGAGAAAGTATGTGCCCCCCACATCCTCCTCCGGGGGCTTCACTGTCCTCATCTACATCCATAGACATTAATATGGAGACAGTATGTGCCCCCCACATCCACCTCCGGGGGCTTCTCTGTCCTCATCTACACCCATAGACATTAATATGGAGACAGTATGTGCCCCCCACATCCTCCTCCGGGGGCTTCACTGTCCTCATCTACATCCATAGACATTAATATGGAGAAAGTATGTGCCCCCCACATCCTCCTCCGGGGGCTTCACTGTCTTCATCTACATCCATAGACATTAATATGGAGACAGTATGTGCCCCCCACATCCTCCTCCGGGGGCTTCTCTGTCCTCATCTACATCCATAGACATTAATATGGAGAAAGTATGTGCCCCCCACATCCACCTCCGGGGGCTTCACTGTCCTCATCTACATCCATAGACATTAATATGGAGAAAGTATGTGCCCCCCACATCCACCTCCAGGGGCTTCACTGTCCTCATCTACATCCATAGACATTAATATGGAGACAGTATGTGCCCCCCACATCCTCCTCCGGGGGCTTCTCTGTCCTCATCTACATCCATAGACATTAATATGGAGAAAGTATGTGCCCCCCCACATCCACCTCCGGGGGCTTCACTGTCCTCATCTACATCCATAGACATTAATATGGAGAAAGTATGTGCCCCCCACATCCACCTCCGGGGGCTTCACTGTCCTCATCTACATCCATAGACATTAATATGGAGAAAGTATGTGCCCCCCACATCCTCCTCCGGGGGCTTCTCTGTCCTCTACATCCATAGACATTAATATGGAGAAAGTATGTGCCCCCCACATCCTCCTCCGGGGGCTTCACTGTCCTCATCTACATCCATAGACATTAATATGGAGAAAGTATGTGCCCCCCACATCCACCTCCGGGGGCTTCACTGTCCTCATCTACATCCATAGACATTAATATGGAGAAAGTATGTGCCCCCCACATCCTCCTCCGGGGGCTTCTCTGTCCTCATCTACATCCATAGACATTAATATGGAGAAAGTATGTGCCCCCCACATCCTCCTCCGGGGGCTTCTCTGTCCTCATCTACATCCATAGACATTAATATGGAGAAAGTATGTGCCCCCCACATCCTCCTCCGGGGGCTTCTCTGTCCTCATCTACATCCATAGACATTAATATGGAGAAAGTATGTGCCCCCCACATCCTCCTCCGGGGGCTTCACTGTCCTCATCTACATCCATAGACATTAATATGGAGAAAGTATGTGCCCCCCACATCCTCCTCCGGGGGCTTCACTGTCCTCATCTACATCCATAGACATTAATATGGAGAAAGTATGTGCCCCCCACATCCACCTCCGGGGGCTTCTCTGTCCTCATCTACATCCATAGACATTAATATGGAGACAGTATGTGCCCCCCACATCCACCTCCGGGGGCTTCACTGTCCTCATCTACATCCATAGACATTAATATGGAGACAGTATGTGCCCCCCACATCCTCCTCCGGGGGCTTCTCTGTCCTCATCTACATCCATAGACATTAATATGGAGACAGTATGTGCCCCCCCACATCCACCTCCGGGGGCTTCACTGTCCTCATCTACATCCATAGACATTAATATGGAGAAAGTATGTGCCCCCCACATCCTCCTCCGGGGGCTTCTCTGTCCTCATCTACATCCATAGACATTAATATGGAGACAGTATGTGCCCCCCCACATCCACCTCCGGGGGCTTCACTGTCCTCATCTACATCCATAGACATTAATATGGAGACAGTATGTGCCCCCCACATCCTCCTCCGGGGGCTTCTCTGTCCTCATCTACATCCATAGACATTAATATGGAGACAGTATGTGCCCCCCCACATCCACCTCCGGGGGCTTCACTGTCCTCATCTACATCCATAGACATTAATATGGAGACAGTATGTGCCCCCCACATCCTCCTCCGGGGGCTTCTCTGTCCTCATCTACATCCATAGACATTAATATGGAGAAAGTATGTGCCCCCCCACATCCACCTCCGGGGGCTTCACTGTCCTCATCTACATCCATAGACATTAATATGGAGAAAGTATGTGCCCCCCACATCCACCTCCGGGGGCTTCACTGTCCTCATCTACATCCATAGACATTAATATGGAGAAAGTATGTGCCCCCCACATCCTCCTCCGGGGGCTTCTCTGTCCTCTACATCCATAGACATTAATATGGAGAAAGTATGTGCCCCCCACATCCTCCTCCGGGGGCTTCACTGTCCTCATCTACATCCATAGACATTAATATGGAGAAAGTATGTGCCCCCCACATCCACCTCCGGGGGCTTCACTGTCCTCATCTACATCCATAGACATTAATATGGAGAAAGTATGTGCCCCCCACATCCTCCTCCGGGGGCTTCTCTGTCCTCATCTACATCCATAGACATTAATATGGAGAAAGTATGTGCCCCCCACATCCTCCTCCGGGGGCTTCTCTGTCCTCATCTACATCCATAGACATTAATATGGAGAAAGTATGTGCCCCCCACATCCTCCTCCGGGGGCTTCTCTGTCCTCATCTACATCCATAGACATTAATATGGAGAAAGTATGTGCCCCCCACATCCTCCTCCGGGGGCTTCACTGTCCTCATCTACATCCATAGACATTAATATGGAGAAAGTATGTGCCCCCCACATCCTCCTCCGGGGGCTTCACTGTCCTCATCTACATCCATAGACATTAATATGGAGAAAGTATGTGCCCCCCACATCCACCTCCGGGGGCTTCTCTGTCCTCATCTACATCCATAGACATTAATATGGAGACAGTATGTGCCCCCCACATCCACCTCCGGGGGCTTCACTGTCCTCATCTACATCCATAGACATTAATATGGAGACAGTATGTGCCCCCCACATCCTCCTCCGGGGGCTTCTCTGTCCTCATCTACATCCATAGACATTAATATGGAGACAGTATGTGCCCCCCACATCCTCCTCCGGGGGCTTCACTGTCCTCATCTACATCCATAGACATTAATATGGAGAAAGTATGTGCCCCCCACATCCACCTCCGGGGGCTTCACTGTCCTCATCTACATCCATAGACATTAATATGGAGAAAGTATGTGCCCCCCACATCCTCCTCCGGGGGCTTCACTGTCCTCATCTACATCCATAGACATTAATATGGAGACAGTATGTGCCCCCCACATCCTCCTCCGGGGGCTTCTCTGTCCTCATCTACATCCATAGACATTAATATGGAGAAAGTATGTGCCCCCCACATCCACCTCCGGGGGCTTCTCTGTCCTCATCTACATCCATAGACATTAATATGGAGAAAGTATGTGCCCCCCACATCCTCCTCCGGGGGCTTCACTGTCCTCATCTACATCCATAGACATTAATATGGAGAAAGTATGTGCCCCCCACATCCTCCTCCGGGGGCTTCACTGTCCTCATCTACATCCATAGACATTAATATGGAGAAAGTATGTGCCCCCCACATCCTCCTCCGGGGGCTTCTCTGTCCTCATCTACATCCATAGACATTAATATGGAGACAGTATGTGCCCCCCACATCCTCCTCCGGGGGCTTCACTGTCCTCATCTACATCCATAGACATTAATATGGAGAAAGTATGTGCCCCCCACATCCACCTCCGGGGGCTTCACTGTCCTCATCTACATCCATAGACATTAATATGGAGAAAGTATGTGCCCCCCACATCCACCTCCGGGGGCTTCTCTATCCTCATCTACATCCATAGACATTAATATGGAGAAAGTATGTGCCCCCCACATCCTCCTCCGGGGGCTTCACTGTCCTCATCTACATCCATAGACATTAATATGGAGACAGTATGTGCCCCCCACATCCTCCTCCGGGGGCTTCACTGTCCTCATCTACATCCATAGACATTAATATGGAGAAAGTATGTGCCCCCCACATCCTCCTCCGGGGGCTTCTCTGTACTCATCTACATCCATAGACATTAATATGGAGACAGTATGTGCCCCCCACATCCTCCTCCGGGGGCTTCACTGTCCTCATCTACATCCATAGACATTAATATGGAGAAAGTATGTGCCCCCCACATCCTCCTCCGGGGGCTTCTCTGTACTCATCTACATCCATAGACATTAATATGGAGAAAGTATGTGCCCCCCACATCCTCC
The DNA here is from genome assembly GCF_032444005.1 of Ranitomeya imitator. Lineage (NCBI taxonomy): Eukaryota > Metazoa > Chordata > Amphibia > Anura > Dendrobatidae > Ranitomeya > Ranitomeya imitator. The sequence continues at coordinate 6,207,670 of NC_091286.1, read as the reverse complement.
TCCGGGGGCTTCTCTGTACTCATCTACATCCATAGACATTAATATGGAGACAGTATGTGCCCCCCACATCCTCCTCCGGGGGCTTCTCTGTCCTCATCTACATCCATAGACATTAATATGGAGAAAGTATGTTCCCCCCACATCCTCCTCCGGGGGCTTCACTGTCCTCATCTACATCCATAGACATTAATATGGAGACAGTATGTGCCCCCCACATCCACCTCCGGGGGCTTCACTGTCCTCATCTACATCCATAGACATTAATATGGAGAAAGTATGTTCCCCCCACATCCTCCTCCGGGGGCTTCACTGTCCTCATCTACATCCATAGACATTAATATGGAGACAGTATGTGCCCCCCACATCCACCTCCGGGGGCTTCACTGTCCTCATCTACATCCATAGACATTAATATGGAGAAAGTATGTGCCCCCCACATCCTCCTCCGGGGGCTTCTCTGTACTCATCTACATCCATAGACATTAATATGGAGACAGTATGTGCCCCCCACATCCTCCTCCGGGGGCTTCTCTGTCCTCATCTACATCCATAGACATTAATATGGAGAAAGTATGTTCCCCCCACATCCTCCTCCGGGGGCTTCACTGTCCTCATCTACATCCATAGACATTAATATGGAGACAGTATGTGCCCCCCACATCCACCTCCGGGGGCTTCACTGTCCTCATCTACATCCATAGACATTAATATGGAGAAAGTATGTGCCCCCCACATCCACCTCCGGGGGCTTCACTGTCCTCATCTACATCCATAGACATTAATATGGAGAAAGTATGTGCCCCCCACATCCTCCTCCGGGGGCTTCTCTGTCCTCATCTACATCCATAGACATTAATATGGAGAAAGTATGTGCCCCCCACATCCTCCTCCGGGGGCTTCTCTGTACTCATCTACATCCATAGACATTAATATGGAGACAGTATGTGCCCCCCACATCCACCTCCGGGGGCTTCACTGTCCTCATCTACATCCATAGACATTAATATGGAGAAAGTATGTGCCCCCCACATCCTCCTCCGGGGGCTTCTCTGTCCTCATCTACATCCATAGACATTAATATGGAGAAAGTATGTTCCCCCCACATCCTCCTCCGGGGGCTTCACTGTCCTCATCTACATCCATAGACATTAATATGGAGAAAGTATGTGCCCCCCACATCCTCCTCCGGGGGCTTCTCTGTCCTCATCTACATCCATAGACATTAATATGGAGAAAGTATGTTCCCCCCACATCCTCCTCCGGGGGCTTCTCTGTCCTCATCTACATCCATAGACATTAATATGGAGAAAGTATGTGCCCCCCACATCCTCCTCCGGGGGCTTCACTGTCCTCATCTACATCCATAGACATTAATATGGAGAAAGTATGTGCCCCCCACATCCACCTCCGGGGGCTTCTCTGTCCTCATCTACATCCATAGACATTAATATGGAGACAGTATGTGCCCCCCACATCCTCCTCCGGGGGCTTCTCTGTCCTCATCTACATCCATAGACATTAATATGGAGACAGTATGTGCCCCCCACATCCACCTCCGGGGGCTTCACTGTCCTCATCTACATCCATTGACATTAATATGGAGAAAGTATGTGCCCCCCACATCCTCCTCCGGGGGCTTCTCTGTCCTCATCTACATCCATAGACATTAATATGGAGACAGTATGTGCCCCCCACATCCTCCTCCGGGGGCTTCTCTGTCCTCATCTACATCCATTGACATTAATATGGAGAAAGTATGTGCCCCCCACATCCTCCTCCGGGGGCTTCTCTGTCCTCATCTACATCCATAGACATTAATATGGAGAAAGTATGTGCCCCCCACATCCACCTCCGGGGGCTTCACTGTCCTCATCTACATCCATTGACATTAATATGGAGAAAGTATGTGCCCCCCACATCCTCCTCCGGGGGCTTCACTGTCCTCATCTACATCTATAGACATTAATATGGAGAAAGTATGTGCCCCCCACATCCTCCTCCGGGGGCTTCACTGTCCTCATCTACATCCATAGACATTAATATGGAGAAAGTATGTGCCCCCCACATCCTCCTCCGGGGGCTTCTCTGTCCTCATCTACATCCATAGACATTAATATGGAGAAAGTATGTGCCCCCCACATCCTCCTCCGGGGGCTTCTCTGTCCTCATCTACATCCATAGACATTAATATGGAGAAAGTATGTGCCCCCCACATCCTCCTCCGGGGGCTTCTCTGTCCTCATCTACATCCATAGACATTAATATGGAGAAAGTATGTGCCCCCCACATCCTCCTCCGGGGGCTTCTCTGTCCTCATCTACATCCATAGACATTAATATGGAGAAAGTATGTGCCCCCCACATCCTCCTCCAGGGGCTTCTCTGTCCTCTACATCCATAGACATTAATATGGAGAAAGTATGTGCCCCCCACATCCTCCTCCGGGGGCTTCTCTGTCCTCATCTACATCCATAGACATTAATATGGAGAAAGTATGTGCCCCCCACATCCTCCTCCGGGGGCTTCTCTGTCCTCATCTACATCCATAGACATTAATATGGAGAAAGTATGTGCCCCCCACATCCTCCTCCAGGGGCTTCTCTGTCCTCTACATCCATAGACATTAATATGGAGAAAGTATGTGCCCCCCACATCCTCCTCCGGGGGCTTCTCTGTCCTCATCTACATCCATAGACATTAATATGGAGAAAGTATGTGCCCCCCACATCCTCCTCCGGGGGCTTCTCTGTCCTCATCTACATCCATAGACATTAATATGGAGAAAGTATGTGCCCCCCACATCCTCCTCCGGGGGCTTCTCTGTCCTCATCTACATCCATAGACATTAATATGGAGAAAGTATGTGCCCCCCACATCCACCTCCGGGGGCTTCACTGTCCTCATCTACATCCATTGACATTAATATGGAGAAAGTATGTGCCCCCCACATCCTCCTCCGGGGGCTTCACTGTCCTCATCTACATCCATAGACATTAATATGGAGACAGTATGTGCCCCCCACATCCTCCTCCGGGGGCTTCTCTGTCCTCATCTACATCCATAGACATTAATATGGAGAAAGTATGTGCCCCCCACATCCTCCTCCGGGGGCTTCTCTGTCCTCATCTACATCCATAGACATTAATATGGAGAAAGTATGTGCCCCCCACATCCTCCTCCGGGGGCTTCTCTGTCCTCATCTACATCCATAGACATTAATATGGAGAAAGTATGTGCCCCCCACATCCTCCTCCGGGGGCTTCTCTGTCCTCATCTACATCCATAGACATTAATATGGAGAAAGTATGTGCCCCCCACATCCTCCTCCGGGGGCTTCTCTGTCCTCATCTACATCCATAGACATTAATATGGAGAAAGTATGTGCCCCCCACATCCTCCTCCAGGGGCTTCTCTGTCCTCTACATCCATAGATATTAATATGGAGAAAGTATGTGCCCCCCACATCCTCCTCCGGGGGCTTCACTGTCCTCATCTTCATCTATAGACATTAATATGGAGAAAGTATGTGCCCCCCACATCCTCCTCCGGGGGCTTCACTGTCCTCATCTACATCCATAGACATTAATATGGAGAAAGTATGTGCCCCCCACATCCTCCTCCGGGGGCTTCTCTGTCCTCATCTACATCCATAGACATTAATATGGAGAAAGTATGTGCCCCCCACATCCTCCTCCGGGGGGCTTCACTGTCCTCATCTACATCCATAGACATTAATATGGAGAAAGTATGTGCCCCCCACATCCTCCTCCGGGGGCTTCACTGTCCTCATCTACATCCATAGACATTAATATGGAGAAAGTATGTGCCCCCCACATCCACCTCCGGGGGCTTCTCTGTCCTCATCTACATCCATAGACATTAATATGGAGAAAGTATGTGCCCCCCACATCCACCTCCGGGGGCTTCACTGTCCTCACCTACATCCATAGACATTAATATGGAGAAAGTATGTGCCCCCACATCCTCCTCCGGGGGGCTTCACTGTCCTCATCTACATCCATAGACATTAATATGGAGACAGTATGTGCCCCCCACATCCATCTCCGGGGGCTTCACTGTCCTCATCTACATCCATAGACATTAATATGGAGAAAGTATGTGCCCCCCACATCCACCTCCGGGGGCTTCTCTGTCCTCATCTACATCCATAGACATTAATATGGAGACAGTATGTGCCCCCCACATCCACCTCCGGGGGCTTCACTGTCCTCACCTACATCCATAGACATTAATATGGAGAAAGTATGTGCCCCCTACATCCTCCTCCGGGGGCTTCACTGTCCTCATCTACATCCATAGACATTAATATGGAGACAGTATTTGCCCCCCACATCCTCCTCCGGGGGCTTCACTGTCCTCATCTACATCCATAGACATTAATATGGAGAAAGTATGTGCCCCCCACATCCTCCTCCGGGGGCTTCTCTGTCCTCATCTACATCCATAGACATTAATATGGAGAAAGTATGTGCCCCCCACATCCTCCTCCGGGGGCTTCACTGTCCTCATCTACATCCATAGACATTAATATGGAGAAAGTATGTGCCCCCCACATCCTCCTCCGGGGGCTTCACTGTCCTCATCTACATCCATAGACATTAATATGGAGACAGTATGTGCCCCCCACATCCTCCTCCGGGGGCTTCTCTGTCCTCATCTACATCCATAGACATTAATATGGAGACAGTATGTGCCCCCCACATCCACCTCCGGGGGCTTCACTGTCCTCATCTACATCCATAGACATTAATATGGAGACAGTATGTGCCCCCCACATCCACCTCCGGGGGCTTCTCTGTCCTCTACATCCATAGACATTAATATGGAGACAGTATGTGCCCCCCACATCCTCCTCCGGGGGCTTCACTGTCCTTATCTATATCCATAGACATTAATATGGAGAAAGTATGTGCCCCCCACATCCTCCTCCGGGGGCTTCACTGTCCTCATCTACATCCATAGACATTAATATGGAGACAGTATGTGCCCCCCACATCCTCCTCCGGGGGCTTCTCTGTCCTCATCTACATCCATAGACATTAATATGGAGACAGTATGTGCCCCCCACATCCTCCTCCGGGGGCTTCACTGTCCTTATCTATATCCATAGACATTAATATGGAGAAAGTATGTGCCCCCCACATCCTCCTCCGGGGGCTTCACTGTCCTCATCTACATCCATAGACATTAATATGGAGACAGTATGTGCCCCCCACATCCTCCTCCGGGGGCTTCACTGTCCTCATCTACATCTATAGACATTAATATGGAGAAAGTATGTGCCCCCACATCCTCCTCCGGGGGCTTCACTGTCCTCCTCTACATCCATAGACATTAATATGGAGACAGTATGTGCCCCCCACATCCATCTCCGGGGGCTTCACTGTCCTCATCTACATCCATAGACATTAATATGGAGAAAGTATGTGCCCCCCACATCCTCCTCCGGGGGCTTCACTGTCCTCATCTACATCCATAGACATTAATATGGAGACAGTATGTGCCCCCCACATCCACCTCCGGGGGCTTCTCTGTCCTCATCTACATCCATAGACATTAATATGGAGACAGTATGTGCCCCCAACATCCACCTCCGGGGGCTTCACTGTCCTCATCTACATCCATAGACATTAATATGGAGAAAGTATGTGCCCCCCACATCCTCCTCCGGGGGCTTCACTGTCCTCATCTACATCTATAGACATTAATATGGAGAAAGTATGTGCCCCCCACATCCATCTCCGGGGGCTTCTCTGTCCTCATCTACATCCATAGACATTAATATGGAGACAGTATGTGCCCCCCACATCCACCTCCGGGGGCTTCTCTGTCCTCATCTACATCCATAGACATTAATATGGAGAAAGTATGTGCCCCCCACATCCACTTCCGGGGGCTTCTCTGTCCTCATCTACATCCATAGACATTAATATGGAGACAGTATGTGCCCCCCACATCCTCCTCCGGGGGCTTCACTGTCCTCATCTACATCCATAGACATTAATATGGAGAAAGTATGTGCCCCCCACATCCTCCTCCGGGGGCTTCACTGTCCTCATCTACATCTATAGACATTAATATGGAGAAAGTATGTGCCCCCACATCCTCCTCCGGGGGCTTCACTGTCCTCCTCTACATCCATAGACATTAATATGGAGACAGTATGTGCCCCCCACATCCATCTCCGGGGGCTTCACTGTCCTCATCTACATCCATAGACATTAATATGGAGAAAGTATGTGCCCCCCACATCCTCCTCCGGGGGCTTCACTGTCCTCATCTACATCCATAGACATTAATATGGAGAAAGTATGTGCCCCCCACATCCACCTCCGGGGGCTTCACTGTCCTCATCTACATCCATAGACATTAATATGGAGAAAGTATGTGCCCCCCACATCCTCCTCCGGGGGCTTCACTGTCCTCATCTACATCCATAGACATTAATATGGAGACAGTATGTGCCCCCCACATCCATCTCCGGGGGCTTCACTGTCCTCATCTACATCCATAGACATTAATATGGAGAAAGTATGTGCCCCCCACATCCACCTCCGGGGGCTTCACTGTCCTCATCTACATCCATAGACATTAATATGGAGAAAGTATGTGCCCCCCACATCCTCCTCCGGGGGCTTCACTGTCCTCATCTACATCCATAGACATTAATATGGAGACAGTATGTGCCCCCCACATCCACCTCCGGGGGCTTCTCTGTCCTCATCTACATCCATAGACATTAATATGGAGACAGTATGTGCCCCCAACATCATCCTCCGGGGGCTTCACTGTCCTCATCTACATCCATAGACATTAATATGGAGAAAGTATGTGCCCCCCACATCCACCTCCGGGGGCTTCACTGTTCTCATCTACATCCATAGACATTAATATGGAGACAGTATGTGCCCCCCACATCCACCTCCGGGGGCTTCTCTGTCCTCATCTACATCCATAGACATTAATATGGAGACAGTATGTGCCCCCCACATCCTCCTCCGGGGGCTTCACTGTCCTCATCTACATCCATAGACATTAATATGGAGAAAGTATGTGCCCCCCACATCCTCCTCCGGGGGCTTCACTGTCCTCATCTACATCTATAGACATTAATATGGAGAAAGTATGTGCCCCCCACATCCTCCTCCGGGGGCTTCACTGTCCTCATCTACATCCATAGACATTAATATGGAGACAGTATGTGCCCCCCACATCCTCCTCCGGGGGCTTCACTGTCCTCATCTACATCCATAGACATTAATATGGAGACAGTATGTGCCCCCCACATCCTCCTCCGGGGGCTTCACTGTCCTCATCTACATCCATAGACATTAATATGGAGAAAGTATGTGCCCCCCACATCCTCCTCCGGGGGCTTCACTGTCCTCATCTACATCTATAGACATTAATATGGAGAAAGTATGTGCCCCCCACATCCATCTCCGGGGGCTTCACTGTCCTCATCTACATCTATAGACATTAATATGGAGAAAGTATGTGCCCCCCACATCCACCTCCGGGGGCTTCTCTGTCCTCATCTACATCCATAGACATTAATATGGAGACAGTATGTGCCCCCCACATCCACCTCCGGGGGCTTCACTGTCCTCATCTACATCCATAGACATTAATATGGAGACAGTATGTGCCCCTCACATCCACCTCCGGGGGCTTCACTGTCCTCATCTACATCCATAGACATTAATATGGAGACAGTATGTGCCCCCCACATCCATCTCCGGGGGCTTCACTGTCCTCATCTACATCCATAGACATTAATATGGAGAAAGTATGTGCCCCCCACATCCTCCTCCGGGGGCTTCTCTGTCCTCATCTACATCCATAGACATTAATATGGAGACAGTATGTGCCCCCCACATCCACCTCCGGGGGCTTCTCTGTCCTCATCTACATCCATAGACATTAATATGGAGAAAGTATGTGCCCCCCACATCCTCCTCCGGGGGCTTCTCTGTCCTCATCTACATCCATAGACATTAATATGGAGAAAGTATGTGCCCCCCACATCCTCCTCCGGGGGCTTCTCTGTCCTCATCTACATCCATAGACATTAATATGGAGAAAGTATGTGCCCCCCACATCCTCCTCCGGGGGCTTCTCTGTCCTCATCTACATCCATAGACATTAATATGGAGAAAGTATGTGCCCCCCACATCCTCCTCCGGGGGCTTCTCTGTCCTCATCTACATCCATAGACATTAATATGGAGAAAGTATGTGCCCCCCACATCCACCTCCGGGGGCTTCACTGTCCTCATCTACATCCATAGACATTAATATGGAGAAAGTATGTGCCCCCCACATCCTCCTCCGGGGGCTTCTCTGTCCTCATCTACATCCATAGACATTAATATGGAGAAAGTATGTGCCCCCCACATCCTCCTCCGGGGGCTTCTCTGTCCTCATCTACATCCATAGACATTAATATGGAGACAGTATGTGCCCCCCACATCCTCCTCCGGGGGCTTCACTGTCCTCATCTACATCCATTGACATTAATATGGAGAAAGTATGTGCCCCCCCATCCTCCTCCGGGGGCTTCTCTGTCCTCATCTACATCCATAGACATTAATATGGAGAAAGTATGTGCCCCCCACATCCACCTCCGGGGGCTTCACTGTCCTCATCTACATCCATAGACATTAATATGGAGACAGTATGTGCCCCCCACATCCACCTCCGGGGGCTTCACTGTCCTCATCTACATCCATAGATATTAATATGGAGACAGTATGTGCCCCCCACATCCACCTCCGGGGGCTTCACTGTCCTCATCTACATCCATAGACATTAATATGGAGACAGTATGTGCCCCCCACATCCTCCTCCGGGGGCTTCTCTGTCCTCATCTACATCCATAGACATTAATATGGAGAAAGTATGTGCCCCCCACATCCTCCTCCGGGGGCTTCACTGTCTTCATCTACATCCATAGACATTAATATGGAGACAGTATTTGCCCCCCACATCCTCCTCCGGGGGCTTCTCTGTCCTCATCTACATCCATAGACATTAATATGGAGAAAGTATGTGCCCCCCACATCCTCCTCCGGGGGCTTCACTGTCCTCATCTACATCCATAGACATTAATATGGAGAAAGTATGTGCCCCCCACATCCACCTCCGGGGGCTTCACTGTCCTCATCTACATCCATAGACATTAATATGGAGAAAGTATGTGCCCCCCACATCCACCTCCGGGGGCTTCACTGTCCTCATCTACATCCATAGACATTAATATGGAGAAAGTATGTGCCCCCACATCCTCCTCCGGGGGCTTCTCTGTCCTCTACATCCATAGACATTAATATGGAGAAAGTATGTGCCCCCCACATCCACCTCCGGGGGCTTCTCTGTCCTCATCTACATCCATAGACATTAATATGGAGAAAGTATGTGCCCCCCACATCCTCCTCCGGGGGCTTCTCTGTCCTCATCTACATCCATAGACATTAATATGGAGAAAGTATGTGCCCCCCACATCCTCCTCCGGGGGCTTCTCTGTCCTCATCTACATCCATAGACATTAATATGGAGAAAGTATGTGCCCCCCACATCCTCCTCCGGGGGCTTCACTGTCCTCATCTACATCCATAGACATTAATATGGAGAAAGTATGTGCCCCCCACATCCTCCTCCGGGGGCTTCTCTGTCCTCATCTACATCCATAGACATTAATATGGAGAAAGTATGTGCCCCCCACATCCTCCTCCGGGGGCTTCTCTGTCCTCATCTACATCCATAGACATTAATATGGAGAAAGTATGTGCCCCCCACATCCACCTCCGAGGGGTTCACTGTCCTCATCTACATCCATAGACATTAATATGGAGAAAGTATGTGCCCCCCACATCCTCCTCCGGGGGCTTCACTGTCCTCATCTACATCCATAGACATTAATATGGAGAAAGTATGTGCCCCCCACATCCACCTCCAGGGGCATCACTGTCCTCATCTACATCCATAGACATTAATATGGAGACAGTATGTGCCCCCCACATCCTCCTCCGGGGGCTTCACTGTCCTCATCTACATCCATAGACATTAATATGGAGAAAGTATGTGCCCCCCACATCCTCCTCCGGGGGCTTCTCTGTCCTCATCTACATCCATAGACATTAATATGGAGACAGTATGTGCCCCCCACATCCTCCTCCGGGGGCTTCACTGTCCTCATCTACATCCATAGACATTAATATGGAGAAAGTATGTGCCCCCCACATCCACCTCCGGGGGCTTCACTGTCCTCATCTACATCCATAGACATTAATATGGAGAAAGTATGTGCCCCCCACATCCTCCTCCGGGGGCTTCACTGTCCTCATCTACATCCATAGACATTAATATGGAGACAGTATGTGCCCCCCACATCCTCCTCCGGGGGCTTCTCTGTCCTCATCTACATCCATAGACATTAATATGGAGAAAGTATGTGCCCCCCACATCCACCTCCGGGGGCTTCACTGTCCTCATCTACATCCATAGACATTAATATGGAGAAAGTATGTGCCCCCCACATCCTCCTCCGGGGGCTTCTCTGTCCTCATCTACATCCATAGACATTAATATGGAGAAAGTATGTGCCCCCCACATCCTCCTCCGGGGGCTTCACTGTCCTCATCTACATCCATAGACATTAATATGGAGAAAGTATGTGCCCCCCACATCCTCCTCCGGGGGCTTCACTGTCCTCATCTACATCCATAGACATTAATATGGAGAAAGTATGTGCCCCCCACATCCTCCTCCGGGGGCTTCTCTGTCCTCATCTACATCCATAGACATTAATATGGAGACAGTATGTGCCCCCCACATCCTCCTCCGGGGGCTTCTCTGTCCTCATCTACATCCATAGACATTAATATGGAGACAGTATGTGCCCCCCACATCCTCCTCCGGGGGCTTCACTGTCCTCATCTACATCCATAGACATTAATATGGAGAAAGTATGTGCCCCCCACATCCACCTCCGGGGGCTTCTCTATCCTCATCTACATCCATAGACATTAATATGGAGAAAGTATGTGCCCCCCACATCCTCCTCCGGGGGCTTCACTGTCCTCATCTACATCCATAGACATTAATATGGAGACAGTATGTGCCCCCCACATCCACCTCCGGGGGCTTCACTGTCCTCATCTACATCCATAGACATTAATATGGAGAAAGTATGTGCCCCCCACATCCTCCTCCGGGGGCTTCTCTGTACTCATCTACATCCATAGACATTAATATGGAGACAGTATGTGCCCCCCACATCCACCTCCGGGGGCTTCACTGTCCTCATCTACATCCATAGACATTAATATGGAGAAAGTATGTGCCCCCCACATCCTCCTCCGGGGGCTTCTCTGTACTCATCTACATCCATAGACATTAATATGGAGACAGTATGTGCCCCCCACATCCTCCTCCGGGGGCTTCACTGTCCTCATCTACATCCATAGACATTAATATGGAGAAAGTATGTGCCCCCCACATCCTCCTCCGGGGGCTTCTCTGTACTCATCTACATCCATAGACATTAATATGGAGAAAGTATGTGCCCCCCACATCCTCCTCCGGGGGCTTCTCTGTCCTCATCTACATCCATAGACATTAATATGGAGACAGTATGTGCCCCCCACATCCACCTCCGGGGGCTTCACTGTCCTCATCTACATCCATAGACATTAATATGGAGAAAGTATGTTCCCCCCACATCCACCTCCGGGGGCTTCACTGTCCTCATCTACATCCATAGACATTAATATGGAGAAAGTATGTGCCCCCCACATCCTCCACCGGGGGCTTCACTGTCCTCATCTACATCCATAGACATTAATATGGAGAAAGTATGTGCCCCCCACATCCACCTCCGGGGGCTTCACTGTCCTCATCTACATCCATAGACATTAATATGGAGAAAGTATGTGCCCCCCACATCCACCTCCGGGGGCTTCTCTGTCCTCATCTACATCCATAGACATTAATATGGAGAAAGTATGTGCCCCCCACATCCTCCTCCGGGGGCTTCTCTGTCCTCATCTACATCCATAGACATTAATATGGAGAAAGTATGTGCCCCCCACATCCTTCTCCGGGGGCTTCACTGTCCTCATCTACATCCATAGACATTAATATGGAGAAAGTATGTGCCCCCCACATCCTCCTCCGGGGGCTTCACTGTCCTCATCTACATCCATAGACATTAATATGGAGAAAGTATGTGCCCCCCACATCCTCCTCCGGGGGCTTCACTGTCCTCATCTACATCCATAGACATTAATATGGAGAAAGTATGTGCCCCCCACATCCTCCTCCGGGGGCTTCTCTGTCCTCATCTACATCCATAGACATTAATATGGAGAAAGTATGTGCCCCCCACATCCTCCTCCGGGGGCTTCACTGTCCTCATCTACATCTATAGACATTAATATGGAGAAAGTATGTGCCCCCCACATCCCCCTCCGGGGGCTTCACTGTCCTCATCTACATCTATAGACATTAATATGGAGAAAGTATGTGCCCCCCACATCCTCCTCCGGGGGCTTCACTGTCCTCATCTACATCCATAGACATTAATATGGAGAAAGTATGTGCCCCCCACATCCTCCTCCGGGGGCTTCACTGTCCTCATCTACATCCATAGACATTAATATGGAGAAAGTATGTGCCCCCCACATCCTCCTCCGGGGGCTTCACTGTCCTCATCTACATCTATAGACATTAATATGGAGAAAGTATGTGCCCCCCACATCCTCCTCCGGGGGCTTCACTGTCCTCATCTACATCCATAGACATTAATATGGAGAAAGTATGTGCCCCCCACATCCTCCTCCGGGGGCTTCACTGTTCTCATCTACATCCATAGACATTAATATGGAGAAAGTATGTGCCCCCCACATCCTCCTCCGGGGGCTTCACTGTCCTCATCTACATCCATAGACATTAATATGGAGAAAGTATGTGCCCCCCACATCCACCTCCGGGGGCTTCTCTGTCCTAATCTACATCCATAGACATTAATATGGAGACAGTATGTGCCCCCCACATCCACCTCCGGGGGCTTCTCTGTCCTAATCTACATCCATAGACATTAATATGGAGACAGTATGTGCCCCCCACATCCTCCTCCGGGGGCTTCACTGTCCTCATCTACATCCATAGACATTAATATGGAGAAAGTATGTGCCCCCCACATCCACCTCCGGGGGCTTCTCTGTCCTAATCTACATCCATAGACATTAATATGGAGACAGTATGTGCCCCCCACATCCTCCTCCGGGGGCTTCACTGTCCTCATCTACATCCATAGACATTAATATGGAGAAAGTATGTGCCCCCCACATCCACCTCCGGGGGCTTCACTGTCCTCATCTACATCCATAGACATTAATATGGAGGAAGTATGTGCCCCCCACATCCACCTCCGGGGGCTTCTCTGTCCTCATCTACATCCATAGACATTAATATGGAGAAAGTATGTGCCCCCCACATCCTCCTCCGGGGGCTTCACTGTCCTCATCTACATCCATAGACATTAATATGGAGAAAGTATGTGCCCCCCACATCCACCTCCGGGGGCTTCTCTGTCCTAATCTACATCCATAGACATTAATATGGAGACAGTATGTGCCCCCCACATCCACCTCCGGGGGCTTCTCTGTCCTAATCTACATCCATAGACATTAATATGGAGAAAGTATGTGCCCCCCACATCCACCTCCGGGGGCTTCACTGTCCTCATCTACATCCATAGACATTAATATGGAGGAAGTATGTGCCCCCCACATCCACCTCCGGGGGCTTCACTGTCCTCATCTACATCCATAGACATTAATATGGAGAAAGTATGTGCCCCCCACATCCTCCTCCGGGGGCTTCTCTGTCCTCATCTACATCCATAGACATTAATATGGAGACAGTATGTGCCCCCCACATCCTCCTCCGGGGGCTTCACTGTCCTCATCTACATCCATAGACATTAATATGGAGAAAGTATGTGCCCCCCACATCCTCCTCCGGGGGCTTCACTGTCCTAATCTACATCCATAGACATTAATATGGAGACAGTATGTGCCCCCCACATCCTCCTCCAGGGGCTTCACTGTCCTCATCTACATCCATAGACATTAATATGGAGAAAGTATGTGCCCCCCACATCCACCTCCGGGGGCTTCACTGTCCTAATCTACATCCATAGACATTAATATGGAGACAGTATGTGCCCCCCACATCCACCTCCGGGGGCTTCACTGTCCTCATCTACATCCATAGACATTAATATGGAGAAAGTATGTGCCCCCCACATCCACCTCCGGGGGCTTCTCTGTCCTCATCTACATCCATAGACATTAATATGGAGAAAGTATGTGCCCCCCACATCCTCCTCCGGGGGCTTCACTGTCCTCATCTACATCCATAGACATTAATATGGAGAAAGTATGTGCCCCCCACATCCACCTCCGGGGGCTTCACTGTCCTAATCTACATCCATAGACATTAATATGGAGACAGTATGTGCCCCCCACATCCACCTCCGGGGGCTTCACTGTCCTCATCTACATCCATAGACATTAATATGGAGAAAGTATGTGCCCCCCACATCCACCTCCGGGGGCTTCACTGTCCTAATCTACATCCATAGACATTAATATGGAGACAGTATGTGCCCCCCACATCCACCTCCGGGGGCTTCACTGTCCTCATCTACATCCATAGACATTAATATGGAGAAAGTATGTGCCCCCCACATCCACCTCCGGGGGCTTCACTGTCCTCATCTACATCCATAGACATTAATATGGAGAAAGTATGTGCCCCCCACATCCACCTCCGGGGGCTTCACTGTCCTCATCTACATCCATAGACATTAATATGGAGAAAGTATGTGCCCCCCACATCCTCCTCCGGGGGCTTCACTGTCCTCATCTACATCCATAGACATTAATATGGAGAAAGTATGTGCCCCCCACATCCACCTCCGGGGGCTTCACTGTCCTCATCTACATCCATAGACATTAATATGGAGAAAGTATGTGCCCCCCACATCCACCTCCGGGGGCTTCACTGTCCTCATCTACATCCATAGACATTAATATGGAGAAAGTATGTGCCCCCCACATCCACCTCCGGGGGCTTCACTGTCCTCATCTACATCCATAGACATTAATATGGAGACAGTATGTGCCCCCCACATCCACCTCCGGGGGCTTCACTGTCCTCATCTACATCCATAGACATTAATATGGAGAAAGTATGTGCCCCCCACATCCACCTCCGGGGGCTTCACTGTCCTCATCTACATCCATAGACATTAATATGGAGAAAGTATGTGCCCCCCACATCCACCTCCGGGGGCTTCTCTGTCCTCATCTACATCCATAGACATTAATATGGAGACACTATGTGCCCCCCACATCCACCTCCGGGGGCTTCACTGTCCTCATCTACATCCATAGACATTAATATGGAGAAAGTATGTGCCCCCCACATCCTCCTCCGGGGGCTTCACTGTCCTCATCTACATCCATAGACATTAATATGGAGAAAGTATGTGCCCCCCACATCCTCCTCCGGGGGCTTCACTGTCCTCATCTACATCCATAGACATTAATATGGAGACAGTATGTGCCCCCCACATCCACCTCCGGGGGCTTCTCTGTCCTCATCTACATCCATAGACATTAATATGGAGACAGTATGTGCCCCCCACATCCTCCTCCGGGGGCTTCACTGTCCTCATCTACATCCATAGACATTAATATGGAGAAAGTATGTGCCCCCCACATCCTCCTCCGGGGGCTTCTCTGTCCTCATCTACATCCATAGACATTAATATGGAGACAGTATGTGCCCCCCACATCCTCCTCCGGGGGCTTCACTGTCCTCATCTACATCCATAGACATTAATATGGAGACAGTATGTGCCCCCCACATCCTCCTCCGGGGGCTTCTCTGTCCTCATCTACATCCATAGACATTAATATGGAGAAAGTATGTGCCCCCCACATCCATCTCCGGGGGCTTCACTGTCCTCATGTACATCCATAGACATTAATATGGAGAAAGTATGTGCCCCCCACATCCACCTCCGGGGGCTTCACTGTCCTCATCTACATCCATAGACATTAATATGGAGAAAGTATGTGCCCCCCACATCCTCCTCCGGGGGCTTCTCTGTCCTCATCTACATCCATAGACATTAATATGGAGACAGTATGTGCCCCCCACATCCTCCTCCGGGGGCTTCTCTGTCCTCATCTACATCCATAGACATTAATATGGAGAAAGTATGTGCCCCCCACATCCTCCTCCGGGGGCTTCACTGTCCTCATCTACATCCATAGACATTAATATGGAGAAAGTATGTGCCCCTCACATCCACCTCCGGGGGCTTCACTGTCCTCATCTACATCCATAGACATTAATATGGAGAAAGTATGTGCCCCCCACATCCACCTCCGGGGGCTTCACTGTCCTCATCTACATCCATAGACATTAATATGGAGACAGTATGTGCCCCCCACATCCTCCTCCGGGGGCTTCTCTGTCCTCATCTACATCCATAGACATTAATATGGAGAAAGTATGTGCCCCCCACATCCACCTCCGGGGGCTTCACTGTCCTCATCTACATCCATAGACATTAATATGGAGAAAGTATGTGCCCCCCACATCCTCCTCCGGGGGCTTCTCTGTCCTCATCTACATCCATAGACATTAATATGGAGACAGTATGTGCCCCCCACATCCTCCTCCGGGGGCTTCACTGTCCTCATCTACATCCATAGACATTAATATGGAGAAAGTATGTGCCCCCACATCCACCTCCGGGGGCTTCTCTGTCCTCATCTACATCCATAGACATTAATATGGAGACAGTATGTGCCCCCCACATCCTCCTCCGGGGGCTTCTCTGTCCTCATCTACATCCATAGACATTAATATGGAGACAGTATGTGCCCCCCACATCCACCTCCGGGGGCTTCTCTGTCCTCATCTACATCCATAGACATTAATATGGAGAAAGTATGTGCCCCCCACATCCTCCTCCGGGGGCTTCTCTGTCCTCATCTACATCCATAGACATTAATATGGAGACAGTATGTGCCCCCCACATCCTCCTCCGGGGGCTTCACTGTCCTCATCTACATCCATAGACATTAATATGGAGAAAGTATGTGCCCCCACATCCACCTCCGGGGGCTTCTCTGTCCTCATCTACATCCATAGACATTAATATGGAGACAGTATGTGCCCCCCACATCCTCCTCCGGGGGCTTCTCTGTCCTCATCTACATCCATAGACATTAATATGGAGAAAGTATGTGCCCCCCACATCCTCCTCCGGGGGCTTCTCTGTCCTCATCTACAGCCATAGACATTAATATGGAGAAAGTATGTGCCCCCCACATCCTCCTCCGGGGGCTTCACTGTCCTCATCTACATCTATAGACATTAATATGGAGAAAGTATGTGCCCCCCACATCCTCCTCCGGGGGCTTCACTGTCCTCATCTACATCCATAGACATTAATATGGAGAAAGTATGTGCCCCTCACATCCACCTCCGGGGGCTTCTCTGTCCTCATCTACATCCATAGACATTAATATGGAGAAAGTATGTGCCCCCCACATCCACCTCCGGGGGCTTCACTGTCCTCCTCTACATCCATAGACATTAATATGGAGACAGTATGTGCCCCCTACATCCACCTCCGGGGGCTTCTCTGTCCTCATCTACATCCATAGACATTAATATGGAGAAAGTATGTGCCCCCCACATCCTCCTCCGGGGGCTTCACTGTCCTCATCTACATCTATAGACATTAATATGGAGACAGTATGTGCCCCCCACATCCTCCTCCGGGGGCTTCTCTGTCCTCATCTACATCCATAGACATTAATATGGAGAAAGTATGTGCCCCCCACATCCTCCTCCGGGGGCTTCTCTGTCCTCATCTACAGCCATAGACATTAATATGGAGAAAGTATGTGCCCCCCACATCCTCCTCCGGGGGCTTCACTGTCCTCATCTACATCTATAGACATTAATATGGAGAAAGTATGTGCCCCCCACATCCTCCTCCGGGGGCTTCACTGTCCTCATCTACATCCATAGACATTAATATGGAGAAAGTATGTGCCCCTCACATCCACCTCCGGGGGCTTCTCTGTCCTCATCTACATCCATAGACATTAATATGGAGAAAGTATGTGCCCCCCACATCCTCCTCCGGGGGCTTCTCTGTCCTCATCTACATCCATAGACATTAATATGGAGACAGTATGTGCCCCCCACATCCACCTCCGGGGGCTTCACTGTCCTCATCTACATCCATAGACATTAATATGGAGAAAGTATGTGCCCCCCACATCCTCCTCCGGGGGCTTCACTGTCCTCATCTACATCCATAGACATTAATATGGAGACAGTATGTGCCCCCCACATCCACCTCCGGGGGCTTCACTGTCCTCATCTACATCCATAGACATTAATATGGAGAAAAGTATGTGCCCCCCACATCCTCCTCCGGGGGCTTCACTGTCCTCATCTACATCCATAGACATTAATATGGAGAAAGTATGTGCCCCCCACATCCTCCTCCGGGGGCTTCTCTGTCCTCATCTATATCCATAGACATTAATATGGAGACAGTATGTGCCCCCCACATCCTCCTCCGGGGGCTTCACTGTCCTCATCTACATCCATAGACATTAATATGGAGACAGTATGTGCCCCCCACATCCTCCTCCGGGGGCTTCACTGTCCTCATCTACATCCATAGACATTAATATGGAGAAAGTATGTGCCCCCCACATCCACCTCCGGGGGCTTCTCTGTCCTCATCTATATCCATAGACATTAATATGGAGACAGTATGTGCCCCCCACATCCTCCTCCGGGGGCTTAACTGTCCTCATCTACATCCATAGACATTAATATGGAGACAGTATGTGCCCCCCACATCCTCCTCCGGGGGCTTCACTGTCCTCATCTACATCCATAGACATTAATATGGAGGAAAGTATGTGCCCCCCACATCCTCCTCCGGGGGCTTCTCTGTCCTCATCTACATCCATAGACATTAATATGGAGAAAGTATGTGCCCCCCACATCCACCTCCGGGGGCTTCACTGTCCTCATCTACATCTATAGACATTAATATGGAGAAAGTATGTGCCCCCCACATCCTCCTCCGGGGGCTTCACTGTCCTCATCTACATCTATAGACATTAATATGGAGAAAGTATGTGCCCCCCACATCCTCCTCCGGGGGCTTCACTGTCCTCATCTACATCTATAGACATTAATATGGAGAAAGTATGTGCCCCCCACATCCTCCTCCGGGGGCTTCACTGTCCTCATCTACATCCATAGACATTAATATGGAGAAAGTATGTGCCCCCCACATCCACCTCCGGGGGCTTCTCTGTCCTCATCTATATCCATAGACATTAATATGGAGACAGTATGTGCCCCCCACATCCTCCTCCGGGGGCTTAACTGTCCTCATCTACATCCATAGACATTAATATGGAGACAGTATGTGCCCCCCACATCCTCCTCCGGGGGCTTCACTGTCCTCATCTACATCCATAGACATTAATATGGAGGAAAGTATGTGCCCCCCACATCCTCCTCCGGGGGCTTCTCTGTCCTCATCTACATCCATAGACATTAATATGGAGAAAGTATGTGCCCCCCACATCCACCTCCGGGGGCTTCTCTGTCCTCATCTACAGCCATAGACATTAATATGGAGAAAGTATGTGCCCCCCACATCCTCCTCCGGGGGCTTCTCTGTCCTCATCTACATCTATAGACATTAATATGGAGAAAGTATGTGCCCCCCACATCCTCCTCCGGGGGCTTCACTGTCCTCATCTACATCCATAGACATTAATATGGAGAAAGTATGTGCCCCCCACATCCACCTCCGGGGGCTTCACTGTCCTCCTCTACATCCATAGACATTAATATGGAGACAGTATGTGCCCCCTACATCCACCTCCGGGGGCTTCTCTGTCCTCATCTACATCCATAGACATTAATATGGAGAAAGTATGTGCCCCCCACATCCTCCTCCGGGGGCTTCTCTGTCCTCATCTACATCCATAGACATTAATATGGAGAAAGTATGTGCCCCCCACATCCTCCTCCGGGGGCTTCACTGTCCTCATCTACATCTATAGACATTAATATGGAGACAGTATGTGCCCCCCACATCCTCCTCCGGGGGCTTCTCTGTCCTCATCTACATCCATAGACATTAATATGGAGAAAGTATGTGCCCCCCACATCCTCCTCCGGGGGCTTCTCTGTCCTCATCTACAGCCATAGACATTAATATGGAGAAAGTATGTGCCCCCCACATCCTCCTCCGGGGGCTTCACTGTCCTCATCTACATCTATAGACATTAATATGGAGAAAGTATGTGCCCCCCACATCCTCCTCCGGGGGCTTCACTGTCCTCATCTACATCCATAGACATTAATATGGAGAAAGTATGTGCCCCTCACATCCACCTCCGGGGGCTTCTCTGTCCTCATCTACATCCATAGACATTAATATGGAGAAAGTATGTGCCCCCCACATCCTCCTCCGGGGGCTTCTCTGTCCTCATCTACATCCATAGACATTAATATGGAGAAAGTATGTGCCCCCCACATCCTCCTCCGGGGGCTTCTCTGTCCTCATCTACAGCCATAGACATTAATATGGAGAAAGTATGTGCCCCCCACAT
The DNA here is from genome assembly GCF_032444005.1 of Ranitomeya imitator. Taxonomy (NCBI): domain Eukaryota; kingdom Metazoa; phylum Chordata; class Amphibia; order Anura; family Dendrobatidae; genus Ranitomeya; species Ranitomeya imitator. The sequence continues at coordinate 6,186,898 of NC_091286.1, read as the reverse complement.
CCTCCTCCGGGGGCTTCACTGTCCTCATCTACATCTATAGACATTAATATGGAGAAAGTATGTGCCCCCCACATCCTCCTCCGGGGGCTTCACTGTCCTCATCTACATCCATAGACATTAATATGGAGAAAGTATGTGCCCCTCACATCCACCTCCGGGGGCTTCTCTGTCCTCATCTACATCCATAGACATTAATATGGAGAAAGTATGTGCCCCCCACATCCTCCTCCGGGGGCTTCTCTGTCCTCATCTATATCCATAGACATTAATATGGAGACAGTATGTGCCCCCCACATCCTCCTCCGGGGGCTTCACTGTCCTCATCTACATCCATAGACATTAATATGGAGACAGTATGTGCCCCCCACATCCTCCTCCGGGGGCTTCACTGTCCTCATCTACATCCATAGACATTAATATGGAGAAAGTATGTGCCCCCCACATCCACCTCCGGGGGCTTCTCTGTCCTCATCTATATCCATAGACATTAATATGGAGACAGTATGTGCCCCCCACATCCTCCTCCGGGGGCTTAACTGTCCTCATCTACATCCATAGACATTAATATGGAGACAGTATGTGCCCCCCACATCCTCCTCCGGGGGCTTCACTGTCCTCATCTACATCCATAGACATTAATATGGAGAAAGTATGTGCCCCCCACATCCACCTCCGGGGGCTTCTCTGTCCTCATCTATATCCATAGACATTAATATGGAGACAGTATGTGCCCCCCACATCCTCCTCCGGGGGCTTAACTGTCCTCATCTACATCCATAGACATTAATATGGAGACAGTATGTGCCCCCCACATCCTCCTCCGGGGGCTTCACTGTCCTCATCTACATCCATAGACATTAATATGGAGACAGTATGTGCCCCCCACATCCTCCTCCGGGGGCTTCTCTGTCCTCATCTACATCCATAGACATTAATATGGAGACAGTATGTGCCCCCCACATCCTCCTCCGGGGGCTTCTCTGTCCTCATCTACATCCATAGACATTAATATGGAGACAGTATGTGCCCCCCACATCCTCCTCCGGGGGCTTCACTGTCCTCATCTACATCTATAGACATTAATATGGAGAAAGTATGTGCCCCCCACATCCACCTCCGGGGGCTTCTCTGTCCTCATCTACATCCATAGACATTAATATGGAGAAAGTATGTGCCCCCCACATCCTCCTCCGGGGGCTTCACTGTCCTCATCTACATCCATAGACATTAATATGGAGAAAGTATGTGCCCCCCACATCCTCCTCCGGGGGCTTCTCTGTCCTCATCTACATCCATAGACATTAATATGGAGACAGTATGTGCCCCCCACATCCTCCTCCGGGGGCTTCACTGTCCTCATCTACATCCATAGACATTAATATGGAGACAGTATGTGCCCCCCACATCCTCCTCCGGGGGCTTCACTGTCCTCATCTACATCCATAGACATTAATATGGAGAAAGTATGTGCCCCCCACATCCACCTCCGGGGGCTTCTCTGTCCTTATCTATATCCATAGACATTAATATGGAGACAGTATGTGCCCCCCACATCCACCTCCGGGGGCTTCACTGTCCTCATCTACATCCATAGACATTAATATGGAGAAAGTATGTGCCCCCCACATCCTCCTCCGGGGGCTTCACTGTCCTCATCTACATCCATAGACATTAATATGGAGAAAGTATGTGCCCCCCACATCCACCTCCGGGGGCTTCACTGTCCTCATCTACATCCATAGACATTAATATGGAGAAAGTATGTGCCCCCCACATCCACCTCCGGGGGCTTCACTGTCCTCATCTACATCCATAGACATTAATATGGAGAAAGTATGTGCCCCCCACATCCTCCTCCGGGGGCTTCACTGTCCTCATCTACATCCATAGACATTAATATGGAGGAAGTATGTGCCCCCCACATCCTCCTCCGGGGGCTTCACTGTCCTCATCTACATCCATAGACATTAATATGGAGAAAGTATGTGCCCCCCACATCCTCCTCCGGGGGCTTCACTGTCCTCATCTACATCCATAGACATTAATATGGAGGAAGTATGTGCCCCCCACATCCTCCTCCGGGGGCTTCACTGTCCTCATCTACATCCATAGACATTAATATGGAGGAAGTATGTGCCCCCCACATCCTCCTCCAGGGGCTTCACTGTCCTCATCTACATCCATAGACATTAATATGGAGACAGTATGTGCCCCCCACATCCACCTCCGGGGGCTTCTCTGTCCTCATCTACATCCATAGACATTAATATGGAGAAAGTATGTGCCCCCCACATCCTCCTCCGGGGGCTTCTCTGTCCTCATCTACATCCATAGACATTAATATGGAGAAAGTATGTGCCCCCCACATCCTCCTCCGGGGGCTTCTCTGTCCTAATCTACATCCATAGACATTAATATGGAGAAAGTATGTGCCCCCCACATCCACCTCCGGGGGCTTCTCTGTCCTCATCTACATCCATAGACATTCATATGGAGAAAGTATGTGCCCCCCACATCCACCTCCGGGGGCTTCTCTGTCCTCATCTACATCCATAGACATTACATAGTAACATAGTAACATAGTTAGTAAGGCCGAAAAAAGACATTTGTCCATCCAGTTCAGCCTATATTCCATCATAATAAATCCCCAGATCTACGTCCTTCTACAGAACCTAATAATTGTATGATACAATATTGTTCTGCTCCAGGAAGACATCCAGGCCTCTCTTGAACCCCTCGACTGAGTTCGCCATCACCACCTCCTCAGGCAAGCAATTCCAGATTCTCACTGCCCTAACAGTAAAGAATCCTCTTCTATGTTGGTGGAAAAACCTTCTCTCCTCCAGACGCAAAGAATGCCCCCTTGTGCCCGTCACCTTCCTTGGTATAAACAGATCCTCAGCGAGATATTTGTATTGTCCCCTTATATACTTATACATGGTTATTAGATCGCCCCTCAGTCGTCTTTTTTCTAGACTAAATAATCCTAATTTCGCTAATCTATCTGGGTATTGTAGTTCTCCCATCCCCTTTATTAATTTTGTTGCCCTCCTTTGTACTCTCTCTAGTTCCATTATATCCTTTCTGAGCACCGGTGCCCAAAACTGGACACAGTACTCCATGTGCGGTCTAACTAGGGATTTGTACAGAGGCAGTATAATGCTCTCATCATGTGTATCCAGACCTCTTTTAATGCACCCCATGATCCTGTTTGCCTTGGCAGCTGCTGCCTGGCACTGGCTGCTCCAGTTAAGTTTATCATTAACTAGGATCCCCAAGTCCTTCTCCCTGTCAGATTTACCCAGTGGTTTCCCGTTCAGTGTGTAATGGTGATATTGATTCCCTCTTCCCATGTGTATAACCTTACATTTATCATTGTTAAACCTCATCTGCCACCTTTCAGCCCAAGTTTCCAACTTATCCAGATCCATCTGTAGCAGAATACTATCTTCTCTTGTATTAACTGCTTTACATAGTTTTGTATCATCTGCAAATATCGATATTTTACTGTGTAAACCTTCTACCAGATCATTAATGAATATGTTGAAGAGAACAGGTCCCAATACTGACCCCTGCGGTACCCCACTGGTCACAGCGACCCAGTTAGAGACTATACCATTTATAACCACCCTCTGCTTTCTATCACTAAGCCAGTTACTAACCCATTTACACACATGTTCCCCCAGACCAAGCATTCTCATTTTGTGTACCAACCTCTTGTGCGGCACGGTATCAAACGCTTTGGAAAAATCGAGATATACCACGTCCAATGACTCACCGTGGTCCAGCCTATAGCTTACCTCTTCATAAAAACTGATTAGATTGGTTTGACAGGAGCGATTTCTCATAAACCCATGCTGATATGGAGTTAAACAGTTATTCTCATTGAGATAATCCAGAATAACATCCCTCAGAAACCCTTCAAATATTTTACCAACAATAGAGGTTAGACTTACTGGCCTATAATTTCCAGGTTCACTTTTAGAGCCCTTTTTGAATATTGGCACCACATTTGCTATGCGCCAGTCCTGCGGAACAGACCCTGTCGCTATAGAGTCACTAAAAATAAGAAATAATGGTTTATCTATTACATTACTTAGTTCTCTTAGTACTCGTGGGTGTATGCCATCCGGACCCGGAGATTTATCTATTTTAATCTTATTTAGCCGGTTTCGCACCTCTTCTTGGGTTAGATTGGTGACCCTTAATATCGGGTTTTCATTGTTTCTTGGGATTTCACCTAGCATTTCATTTTCCACCGTGAATACCGTGGAGAAGAAGGTGTTTAATATGTTAGCTTTTTCCTCGTCATCTACAACCATTCTTTCCTCACTATTTTTTAAGGGGCCTACATTTTCAGTTTTTATTCTTTTACTATTGATATAGTTGAAGAACAGTTTGGGATTAGTTTTACTCTCCTTAGCAATGTGCTTCTCTGTTTCCTTTTTGGCAGCTTTAATTAGTTTTTTAGATAAAGTATTTTTCTCCCTATAGTTTTTTAGAGCTTCAATGGTGCCATCCTGCTTTAGTAGTGCAAATGCTTTCTTTTTACTGTTAATTGCCTGTCTTACTTCTTTGTTTAGCCACATTGGGTTTTTCCTATTTCTAGTCCTTTTATTCCCACAAGGTATAAACCGCTTACACTGCCTATTTAGGATGTTCTTAAACATTTCCCATTTATTATCTGTATTCTTATTTCTGAGGATATTGTCCCAGTCTACCAGATTAAGGGCATCTCTAAGCTGGTCAAACTTTGCCTTCCTAAAGTTCAATGTTTTTGTGACTCCCTGACAAGTCCCCCTAGTGAAAGACAGGTGAAACTGTACAATATTGTGGTCGCTATTTCCTAAATGCCCAACCACCTGCAGATTTGTTATTCTGTCAGGTCTATTAGATAGTATTAGGTCTAAAAGTGCTGCTCCTCTGGTTGGATTCTGCACCAATTGTGAAAGATAATTTTTCTTGGTTATTAGCAGAAACCTGTTGCCTTTATGGGTAATTGTATCATACAATTATTAGGTTCTGTAGAAGGACGTAGATCTGGGGATTTATTATGATGGAATATAGGCTGAACTGGATGGACAAATGTCTTTTTTCGGCCTTACTAACTATGTTACCATGTTACTATGTAATAACAATCTTAAATAGTAGCGTTCTTGGTCTTTCACACTGACAGTATACATTCGTCCAATCACAGAACCACCTGCTCGCTTTCTAACTTCCCAAGAACCTTCTTTCCAAACATAGTTTTCGGGAATTTCACGGTATAAATAAATATGAGCATGATGGTCGTTCTGATTAAGCTTGAAGTAGGCCATAAGTGTAGAATTTTGATGGAGCTTTTGTTTGATGTTTCCAATAGAGTCATCCTCATGAAAATAGAGTGGCTGAGAATGCGGTAGATGTACAGCAAGGCGAATGATGCTATGAGATTGTTTATGCATTGGATATGAGAATATTCGCCAAGCTGCCTCTGGTGCACTGACATATCTTGAATCCATGAATTGGTGTGTTTCATCATGTTGGATGTTAGTCTGGCAGATTTCAAGATTGGCTTTATCATGTCCTTTGTAGACGTATTTAAATAAATATTTCACAGCCTGAATGGAACCACAAACTTCGACATTTATATGGCACTTGTATTTTAATAGCAGGAACGGATTATATGGAACCACCCACGAATTATCAATCATGTTAGAATGGTGTTGAAAAGATGGGCCAAAGTGTCTGCGGTAAGTAGGATAGGCGTCCTTAGCTATGATGGTTCTTGGTTGCAAATCTTTAGGGAAACCTTTTGTACACTTCCCCAGATCCATACAGGGAGAATTTGGGTTGTGTTCTCCACACGGACCATGAATCATATGTTGGAGAACAATTTTATGGAGCTGAGGGTAGTGGGTAGGATTGGGAATTTTAGCCCACACTGTATTGTCTATGTCCTCCTCAGTCCTTAATTTGGAGTTGCTGTCCAGAATAATCAAAATGTGAGCGTGTGGAAGGCCACGTTTTTGAAATTCAATTACATGAACCATAGCGCAAACTTTCCCAAATAATCCATTGTTAATGTCTTTTAAGAGTGCTTCCAGTTTATTTTGAAAACACGTGCCACCAAATCAGGTCTATGTTCCACACGCTGCCAAGGTTCCAAATTCTCAGTAATCTCATTCCATTTCGGATTACAGGTCATGGTGATGAATAGATCAGGACCAGGGCCGCCATCAGGGCATGACAGCCGTGACTGGCGTATGGGGCCCGGTGAGCAGAGGGGGCCCGCATCGGGCCCCGTCTCATCTGGTCACCGGGCCCCCCCTGCAGGTGCTGCGGCAGCGGCACACTATTGACGTGCGGGCCCGCGCCCGCACGTCAATAGTTAACAGCCGCCAGCCAGTCTGAGGCTGGCGGCTGAATAGGGCCGCAGTGCGCACTCGCCGGCGTCGCCGGCGTCTGACGTCATTGTCAGCCGCCGGGCCCGGCGGCGAGTGCGTCTGTGTGGAGCCTGGAGAGGGAGCTTCACCCGGCGCTGGAGCTTGGCCAGGTAAGAAGTTGTGTTTTTTTTTTTCTTTGAGAGCTGCTGCGATCCAGGGTGGCCCGGGGGGCAGGATGATGGACACACAGGGGCAGAAATGCTGGACACACAGGGGCAGAATGGTGGACACAGTGGGGCAGAATGCTGGACACAGAGGGGCAGAAATGCCGGACACAGTGGGGCAGAAATGCTGGACACAGTGGGGCAGAAATGCTGGACACAGTGGGGCAGAATGGTGGACACACAGGGGCAGAATGGTGGACACAGTGGGGCAGAATGCTGGACACACAGGGGCAGAAATGCCAGACACAGTGGGGCAGAATGGTGGACACAGTGGGGCAGAATGCTGGACACAGTGGGGCAGAAATGCTGGACACAGTGGGGCAGAAATGCTGGACACAGTGGGGCAGAAATGCTGGACAGAGTGGGGCAGAAATGCTGGACAGAGTGGGGCAGAAATGCTGGACAGAGTGGGGCAGAAATGCTGGACAGAGTGGGGCAGAAATGCTGGACAGAGTGGGGCAGAAATGCTGAACAGAGTGGGGCAGAAATGCTGGACACAGTGGGGCAGAATGCTGGACACAGTGGGGCAGAATGCTGGACACACAGTGAGGCAGAATGCTGGACACAGGGGCAGAATGCTGGACACAGTGACAGGGGCAGAATGCTGGACATTGGGGCAGAATGCGAGACACAGTGGGGCAGAATGCTGGACACAGTGGGGCAGAATGCGAGACACAGTGGGGCAGAATGCTGGACACAGTGGGGCAGAATGCTGGACACACAGTGGGGCAGAATGCTGGACACACAGTGGGGCAGAATGCTGGACACACAGTGGGGCAGAATGTTGGACACAGTGGGGCAGAATGCTGGACACAGTGACAGGGGCAGAATGCTGGACACAGTGACAGGGGCAGAATGCTGGACACAGTGACAGGTGCAGAATGCTGGACACAGGGGCAGACTGTGAGACCCAGGGGCAGAATGCGAGACACGGGGCAGAATGGAGATACGGGGCATGATTGGAGACACGGGGCAGGATGAAAGACATGGGGGCATGACTGGAGACAGATGGGGCAGGATTGGAGACATGTGTCAGGATTGCAGACATGGGGGCATGGTTGGAGACATAGGGGGCAGAATGGAGGCATGGGGCATGATTGGAGACAAGTGTCAGGATTGCAGACATGGGGGCAGAATGGAGACATGGGGCATGATTGGAGACACTGGGGGCAGAATTGGAGACAGATCGTGCAGGATCATGGGGCAGGATGGATATGATGGAGACAGATGGGGCAGGATGGAGAGATCACATGGGGCGATCATATGGGGCAGGATAAGGAGATCATATGGGGCAGAATGGATACTCATGAGGGCAGGATGGGAGAATATCTGGCTGACGCCAGGAATGAGACACACGGGGCCAGGCTGGGGGATATTATTAATACCATAGGGGCTAATTTAGGGATATTATTACTGCAGTGATGTATTTATTTTATTTTTTGAGTATACTGTTTTAAATGGGGGGCGGTCCTGTTACTGTATTCATGTGGTGTAATGTAGAAGTTGTGAAAAATTAAGTAATGTGTTCTGCAAGCGGAGCTCGAGATAACTGTGTTATTTCCTGCAGAGAGAAGTCCTGGCTGGATGAAATGATGGCGGTCTGTGCTGGATGAAAGATGAAGGACTTCACCTAGAGACGTCACTGGTGAGTCAGTGTGTTACCTATACACTGACACTATACACTGTATACAGAGCTCCTGTGTATAATTTCACTAGTGATCACTATATTATCTGTACACAGACACTGCATACTAATTACAGATCTCCTGTGTATAATGGCACTTATGGTGATAGTATGGTGCTTTTTTAAATATTACTGATCAGAATTGTAGTATTCAGTCACTATGTGGTGGTAATATGTGGTCTGGTCATGGTGTTGTGGTATTTGTTCCTTGTATGTGATATTATTTGATCACTGTGGTGGTAATATGTCATCTGGTCATGGTGTTGTGGTATTTGTTCCTTCTATGTGATATTATTGGGCATTTTAAAAATTGAAAAATAAATAAAAATATACCTAAATTGTATTGCATATTTTAACAAATATTTAATAGGTTACAGCAGAGTAGGGCCCGGACAAAAGTGTCTACCGTGTTATGGTGGCGGCTTAAAAAATCTTTTGGCCAAAACAAAAGCTGCCGGCTACATGTGTGATCTGGTGATGGGAACTGTTAATGTGTGATAGGTGAGAAGTGGAGATTTTCCAAGAGAGAGCGGTGGGACTGTGGACAGTTCGAGGGGTGGAGCCTGGAGGCGGGGCTGGGGTGGAGCCTGGGCGGAGTCTCAAGGGGGCCCCGAAAATTTTGCCAGTATGGGGCCCCGAAATTTCTAGTGGCAGTCCTGATCAGGACGACCATATTTAGTCACAATAGCCATGGCATCCTGGTACCGCTGCTGCATATTCCTGGGACTGCCTTCAAACGAAGATGGTAAAATGACCGTTTTTCCAATGGGGATGCCCTTCTCAATGGATTTTTTCTGGAGATGTTCCTGGAGTACACAATAATCCTCTACTTTCAAATCCTTTTGGTGTTGACGGATATAATTTAGGCGATTTGCCTCGATTTTCACATAAGCATCCACTAAGTACTGCTGAGTGAGTTTGCCACCATTCAGGAGTGGATTAAACTGATTACGGACAGACTGCACATAGCAGTAATATTGCAGTTGTGTAACTCTGCGTGGACTTTGCCCTTGTTGCTTGAGGCCATCATGCCAGCCCTGGTCTCCGTAAGGGAAAAATAAAGGATAGAGTAAAGCATCTAAATTACTGTGTAGAATGCTGACCTGTTGTGTTCTTGGCGCCAAAGGATTTTTGGGGTCCGGTTGTAAATGTATTAAAATATCACGATTAAATGGTGGCTCTCCATTGTCATTTTCAAATACGACAGCAACTTCATTGACAGTTGGATTATTATATCGGCGAGGGTCTTGATTCCGATCTTGTTTAAGGGCCATGATGATATTTGGCATGAGAGTGCCATTAGCTTCAGCTTTAAGATGTTCTTCATGTTCCACATCTCGTAACATTTTGTAGGCAGCAACAAAGGGATTCACATTGTCTAACTGAAGAGCAATTATACTCATCAAAGTGGGATGACATTTTTGATTTTGTTCACAGTTTAAACGTTGTTCATTCGCGGTCGCGGTATCCAAAATATACAGTTGGGCATAAGCTGGAACTTGATCATCACTGGGATGTAGAGTTCCAGTACGATGATATATTTGTCCATGTATACGGAAACAGTAAGGGCCATGTCCAGGTGGAGGGGATATATTGGCACCCATGGAGGCGAAAGCAAATGAGCTGTTAATACTACGAATATTTTCCATGAGATTCTTACTGAACTCACTCTCCCCTGTCAGCAATCGTTTAAAGACCTCGGGATATTGGGGTATAGGTATATGCACTTTACTCTTGTGACAACACAGAGTAAAATTTTTATCTGCTGGTATCTCAGCATTAAAATGTAATGCTTGACAATGTTCACATAAATAGTTCATAGGACCACAGGAGTGTTCTACTATGGTACTGCCATCATTAGTAAAAGCTGTAGGATGTTGAGGTACAGGTTGTGATAACGGAGCATTGGAACGTTTCTGTAAGCCAACATATATAAAGCGTGGACCTGGTAGAGGATCTTCACTGTCCACAGATTCAATCACTGAGGAGTTGGAAGGTGTATCGTGGTCAGAGTTTATTAATATGGAGGTGCAAGCGTTTTTTTGCGCCATTCACGGCGTGCACCAGCTGCATTTGGTAATGGTTTGTTTGTTGCCTTAGAAGAGTCAGGTGTGAAGCATGTCTTATAAGCAGACTTAACAGTGTGCAGGCGACGGCGTTTATCATTTGGAGTGTAAGTAGGACAGTGTTTGCGCTTACGTGCAGATTTACCAACGGTTAAAGGAGCTTCAAGCTGCACACATTCTATGAATGGAGACAAAGAAGCTGTATTGTGGGCAGAATCTATGACTGAGGACGTGGAAATATTATGTTTGCAACGTTGAGAGCGTGCAGCAGCAGCTTTATTACTTAATCGATTAGTTTTGTCCTCAAAAGACTCATTAGTAATGCGTTTATTGCAAGCAGCATTAACAGTGTCCAGGCGCTTGCATCTCTCCTCTGTACTCTTGTTAGCACGCTGTTTGTGCTTACGTGCGGCATCGGCGGCTTTTCGCTCAGCGTCATTGGTATACTTATTATCAGACCTGATGTTACGTGCGCCATCAGCAGCTTTGGACTCTGTGTCATTAGTATACTTAACAGTATCCAGGCGCTTGCATCTCTCCTCTGTACTCTTGTTAGCACGCTGTTTGTGCTTACGTGCGGCATCGGCGGCTTTTCGCTCTGCATCATTACCATACTTTATATCAGACCTGATCTTACGTGCGCCATCAGCAGCTTTGGACTCTGTGTCATTAGTATACTTAACAGTATCCAGGCGCTTGCATCTATCCTCTGTACTCTTGTTAGCACGCTGTTTGCGCTTACGTGCGGCATCGGCGTCTTTTTGCTCTGCATTATTAGTATACTTTCTATCAGACCTAATCTTACGTGCGCCATCAGCAGCTTTGGGCTCTGTGTCATTAGTATCCTTACTATTAGAGCTCATGTTGGCTAAGCTAAACAGCTTTAAGCGTGGTGGTGGCAAACAACAGGTTAATAAGAGGCAGTGTCAGGTAGTAGGAAAATAGCCAGTTAATAATCGGCAATAGTTCTTTGCAGGAATGCAGATATTAATAAATAGGCAGTTTATATTGCAGAGAAATTGCTGGGCAATAATGGACAATGTCCTTATGTGGCAAATA